>NW_008796178.1:99499-104593 GCF_000699145.1 Aptenodytes forsteri
AGCACTGCTCAGCAACAACTAAACCATCAGTGTGTTATCAACATTATTCTCGTACTAAATCCAAAACACAGCACTGTACCAGCTACTAGGGAGAAAATTAACTCTATCCCAGCCGGAACCAGGGCAGTGGCTTAGCAAATATCTAGAGTACAAGAGGTAGGGATGAAGGGCACTTTGGGCAATGTCATCACCTTCCTCATTGTCCCATTTAGTAAAGCGACAGAATGGAATAAAATCCTGACTCTGGGTAGATGTGGCTGTTGGCGGTTGCCTTGGTACGATGCTCCCAGCAGGGCATTGCCCTTCTGCAGCAGCAGGACGGACCTGACTCTATTCATTTCACACCAAAAAGAAAATCAGTGACATGACGTGCACAGCATTCATCCCTCCTACAACTGCCCTGATCTCAGTGAGCTTCAGAGGAGGAGCGAATATAGGCTATTTTCCATGATTTTATATGAACAAAAAATCCCACTAACCAAACTGTGTGTTCATAGAATACAATGTGTCGCTGCCCCCTCTTGAACTCTTCGTTGATATTGTAGTTCTCAGGATTGATTAAATATGGTCAAAATAATCATTTCACTTTCATCGCTTTGATGTTCCATTTTTCACCAGTCTCAGCTATTGATTTTAGCGTGTTCCCCATTCTGTATTTTTATTGGACCAATTGTTTGTAATGGGTGAGTAAACAGATGTCAACAGAATTTAAAGATAGTGGGAAGAGGCATGAATGGCACTTGAAAATCAATAGGAGAGAGGTAGAAAATAGCCATTTGTGCCATGGAAATTCTTCCCACAAATCATTCCTGCGTCTAGATCAATTTGCTCCCATCAGGAGACAGTACTGTTAGAACTAACACCACCTCAGTCAAAAATGATCCATGTTGGCTGGGCATTCAAATTAAACTTCTGTAAAAATGAAAAATGTGTAAAATCCTTTGAAAATGCAGCTCTTCAAACTATTTCTTGTGCTGAGCAAGCAAGTCCTGACACTGGTCTTCTAATGAACTGCAAAGACAGAAAGGTATGCCCAAACTTTCAGGTAAACTGATATACGTATTTACTCGGGGGATTTATTTGCATATAATGTTACATACATATTTTGTACGTGTCAAACAGCATTTAAAATCTTGAGAGAGTCTTGTAAGGCGTGATACCCCCATCTCACCTTCATTGCTGCATACACAAGCTCCTAGGAGAATAACGCTCCTTTTAGATTGCTGTCTTCGCACACGGCTAACGCAGGCGTTATTTACACTGCTGATAATCAGCTTCAGGTATGATCAGAGCTACGCAATCCTTTTCCTCCTGACCTTTTGGCCAGAAAAATCCCATTTGATATCAATAAGAAAATAACTGCTAATATTATAATGACATACGCTAATGAGGTGCCTGTCAACTTAGAGCAACCTTTACATCCTTCATGATGATGTTAATGGAGAGTTCTCCTATTTTCTGTATATTTCTAACCTGCTAGCTGAGACTCCTCCATACACTTAGCATTTGTAACACTACCTTCGGGGGGCTGGGAGAGGACATATTTGGATTTCACTGTATCCTGCAATTGGCCGTTTCCACCTGGGATCTAAAAGCACCTTGTCCGATAGCCAGGGATGATGTATGTGGGTGGGAAGGTTGTCTGATGGTGCAGGTCGACCTCCGGCAGGAGGGAGGCACTTCTCATCAAGCGATGCAAAACAAACGTCGTGATTGCACAGTATCAATAATGTCCTGCCACTTTTAAAAACAGCTGATGTTTCCACGGGTTTAAGTCACTGTACCTTTCCTGCTTCATTTCCCATCTGCTATTGTTTTCAGACACGTTCCCATTTTTTTCCCCAAAGATATAATATCTAAGGATTCTCTAAATTAAAGAGTTCTCTTCTCTAAATTACTGTCTCATATAACTGGAGAAAAAGCTTTGCTCTTAAACACTTCACGTACCTGAAGGGTTCCTTGTTCAAAGACTTTCCATCAATTGCCTTCCCTTTTAAAGGACTTGGTTTTGCTGGAGGTTGGTGTCCAGGTTCAAAGCCTCTGGGTTCCTGTCCCAGGCAGAGGCCCTGCCTTCAAAGAGCTGCGCTTGCTGCAGCCGAAGAAGTTTAATGCAGTGAGTGGGGAGAAGTGCTAAAACATGGCTTTAAAATTTGATCCTGGTCTCAGAGATTTTATTTCGTTTTTAAACAAAGCTTTTCTCAGATCAGCATGTCTTAAGAAAATCTGTTTCTAGACTATGCTAAAGAAGGGACACAGCATGTTTTTTTTTTCCTTCTCTTTCTTTCTAAATATCTGATTCAAAACCCGTGAGACATCTCTATTTGCTATATCGCGTATACAAATATTTAACACTAACCATGTATTTCTGCGCTTTCTTGAAGCCTAAAATAATTTCTTAAATCATCCTTCCTTTTCAACTTTTATGTTCAAGTGCCTTTTTGGCAGCCTAAATTGCTCAGTGTTTAAGTGAAATTTGTTTTACAAGAGAGACTTTATGTATATTTGCTATTTATGCTTCTGAGTTCATTACAAAATAGCGTAGTGTGCAGTATGATAACTTGTAGGGTCTAGGACTTTCTGTGTAGTTCAGAAATGATCTGATTCAGCCCAGCATGCTGGGCCAACTAGATATGTCTCATTAACTTCAGCTCAGGAGTATAAAGGGATGAGCATTAAAAACTAAGGAAAGTTAGAGAGGGACGCTAGATTCTGCAGGAAAAAATGGCAAAGGAACAGCCTGCTCGATGAAAAGGCAGGTTCATTTTATAGTTGTTATAAAAGTTGCAAGTAAAGAACCCCTCAGGGTGAAAGCTAGACAATAACCCATTGTGTAATGAGTGGGGTCAGGGCCTCACCTTTTAGCAATTACCCGCAAAGAGCAAAGCCTTCTTGCGTTGAATAACAATCATAATTTTTCCCAGTCATGAGCTGTGCTGGCAAGTTGCCAGGAGCTGTAGGGCTGAACCTGAAATCTGTTTCTAGACTATGCTAAAGAAGGGACACAGCATGTTTTTTTTTCCTTCTCTTTCTTTCTAAATATCTGATTCAAAACCCGTGAGACATCTCTATTTGCTATATCGCGTATACAAATATTTAACACTAACCATGTATTTCTGCGCTTTCTTGAAGCCTAAAATAATTTCTTAAATCATCCTTCCTTTTCAACTTTTATGTTCAAGTGCCTTTTTGGCAGCCTAAATTGCTCAGTGTTTAAGTGAAATTTGTTTTACAAGAGAGACTTTATGTATATTTGCTATTTATGCTTCTGAGTTCATTACAAAATAGCGTAGTGTGCAGTATGATAACTTGTAGGGTCTAGGACTTTCTGTGTAGTTCAGAAATGATCTGATTCAGCCCAGCATGCTGGGCCAACTAGATATGTCTCATTAACTTCAGCTCAGGAGTATAAAGGGATGAGCATTAAAAACTAAGGAAAGTTAGAGAGGGACGCTAGATTCTGCAGGAAAAAATGGCAAAGGAACAGCCTGCTCGATGAAAAGGCAGGTTCATTTTATAGTTGTTATAAAAGTTGCAAGTAAAGAACCCCTCAGGGTGAAAGCTAGACAATAACCCATTGTGTAATGAGTGGGGTCAGGGCCTCACCTTTTAGCAATTACCCGCAAAGAGCAAAGCCTTCTTGCGTTGAATAACAATCATAATTTTTCCCAGTCATGAGCTGTGCTGGCAAGTTGCCAGGAGCTGTAGGGCTGAACCTGTTTTACATAAACACTTGGCATTCGGAGGCAAATGTGCACATGGAAAGGTGAACAGCCTTGTTTTGGTGCAATTTTAAAGTTGTGTTTCTAGCTGCTGAGGGAAGACCGCAAGAGATGAAATGAAGAAAAAAGGATCCAGGCAAATAAAAGCTAGAAGGGGAGTATAAAACAAATATGAATAGAAGATGGGAGAAAAACTGTAACTTCATTCTTCTGAACATAACAAGCCTCTGATTCTGAAATACTGTAACAACCATCCAACTCTGAGCAAGGACTCCATAACAGGCCCTGGATTCGGCCCATGATCTGTAACTTAGATTTGGAACCATTTCAGTACCTTTACATTTTCAAACTGCTCTTTAATTGAATAGAAAGTCGTCTTATTTTCTGAGATCAATGTGACACATCAGGAGTTTGAAATCAGTTCCAAGCTTGCATGTGGAAAGAAGGTTCTTGTCTGAAGACACCAAATTTAGATACAACCTTGTCGGTATTATCAGCTTATGGGAGAATCCAAATTCTAAACTTGTGTGAGTGTCGGAGCACCTTGCAGTGTTTTCCTTCAGGCAATCACATTAGGATGCCTAATGGAAACCATAATGGTATAAATATTTAATTCTTATAACTGGGTTCTAAGCAGTATAGAAATGTTGGCATAATTAATTTTCAGGCGCTGTCTTTTTTCTTCCCCTTTCTAATTAGTAGAGTACAGATGAGATGCTACTGCATAATTGATAAAAACTATGTTTTTAATTGTGTATATATGATCATTCTTACATAGTTACATCAAATGAGTTAAGTGTCATTGCCTTCTTTAACACAGCTCAATGGCTAGAGAGGATATAGCTGTAATTTTATGCTGGCAATAGAGTTATATTAATGCTTGTGGCTCTTCATCTGAAGACATCAAAGACCTTTGCAAAGCTGCATGGACTATTCTGCTTCTATATATGGGGAAATGGAGGCTCAGAAAGATTAGAACTCATATTTTTTCATCAGGAGATCATTCAATCATGAGATCAAAATAAGTGAGTGGCGTTAAAATCCTCAGTCTAAAAGATTTACACATATAGGCAACAAGCATAGAGCTCTGAACCATGCCTTATCCCATATGAATTAAAACACGCCTTATTCATTGGTCATGTAGGATGTCCAGGCAGATAATATAACTGATAGACATGATGTTTTCAAAGACACCGGTAATAGCTTTGCTCTCTGGGAGAGCTACTTGCCCAGACAGGCCTTCCCAGCTGTCCAGAGCCGGGAGAGTGACAAAAACCTGTCGTGGATAAAAACCTGTTGTGGATTAACCCCAGTCGGCAACTGAGCACCACCCAGCCGCTCACTCACTCCCCCCCGTGGGATGGGGGAGAGGATC
>NW_008796178.1:104641-120484 GCF_000699145.1 Aptenodytes forsteri
ATAAGAACAGTTTAATGATTGAAATAAAAGAGTAATTATTTGTCATTATTAGTTATTAATAATAATATTTATTATTATTAATAATAATTATGCTGAAAAGGAAAACAACAAAAAAGAGAGCGAGAAACAAAACCCAGGAAAAACAAATGATGCGACTACTCACCACCTGCTGACCGATGCCCAGCCAGTCCCTGAGCAGCGGCCCCCCCGGGGCCAACTCCCCCCAGTTTATGTACTGAGCATGACGTCCCATGGTATGGAATAGCCCTTTGGCCAGTTTGGGTCAGCTGTCCTGGCTCTGCCCCCTCCCAGCTTCTTGCTGGCAGGGCATGAGAAGCTGAAAAGTCCTTGACGTAGTATAAACACTGCTTAGCAACAACGAAAACATCAGTGTTATCACATTATTCTCGTACTAAATCCAAAACACAGCACTGTACCAGCTACTAGGGAGAAAATTAACCGAGCTGGAACTAGGACAACACCTTAACCTGAATTGGCAAAGTAATACTGACTACAACAGGTAGGTATCGATCCAAATTTACTAAAGAAAAAATATTTGGAGAACTAGAAAACATAAAAATCGGTCTTTCCAAGTGAAGGATTTCAGAATCCACACCAGCTTTTTTAGACGTGGCTTGGAACATAAAAATAATGATTTCCTAATTCATCCACCAAGTTGAAAAATCAATTATTGCATTCCTCAGCTCTAGTGAACTGTTTGTTCCTTAATGTAATGACAATTGTCTTCTAAGCAAATTAAGTCCAGCACTACAGAAAATAAAATATTCATTAGAAAAGTTATTAGAAAAATAGATCAAATTATATTGAGGCAGTTTATTTTCTGTGTTCCTACAAGGTGCTTGTAATACTATGTTGCCTGATTTTAGGTAACATCAGGACAGTCTTTTGCTGTTCTAGGATATAATGTTTCCTATCCAATTCCTGGAAAATCCCATCCTGAAGGTAAAAGTCTAGACAGTGGAATTTATCCTGAACGACCTTTGCTTCTATTGAGTACAAGAATTTAAGTGGAACAGGATGTAGCAGCTGTGTCTTGGAAAAGAGGAGCTGTAGCGTCGTGCAGATGTCAAGAGAGGACTGAAAGTTGGATTTTAGTCCTATAGTGTATCCTGACCGAAAGCAACACAAAAATTCCCTGCCTCCTGAAGAAACTATGGAGCTGCATGTCATTGAATGACCTTTGCTTCTATTGAGTACAAGAATTTAAGTGGAACAGGATGTAGCAGCTGTGTCTTGGGAAAGAGGAGCTGTAGCGTCGTGCAGATGTCAAGAGAGGACTGAAAGTTGGATTTTAGTCCTATAGTGTATCCTGACCGAAAGCAACACAAAAATTCCCTGCCTCCTGAAGAAACTATGGAGCTGCATGTCATTCTGAGGGATGGAGGAATTGCTTAATACAGAAGGAAGTGTAATCAAACTTCTTGCTCTTCCCTTCTGCACAAGCTTGTGGCTGGTTTGGGTGGGTTTTTGCCAATTGGGGAAAAAAAAACCCAACAATCCGTAGCAGAACAACAAGCGGTATCTCCCACCCTGCCAGTACTGGCAGCTGGCACAAAGAACTTTAGGCTCTTAAGCTTTAATTCACACATAACATCCCAGAGATGTCAGTGGAAAGTCAGGGCCCTGAGTACAGCTTAGGTGCCTATATCCATTTTGGGAACTCTTGGATGAGAATATGGACGTGCTAAACTACTGGGATCTTTTCCCCTTTCTTTCTGAAGATGTGATTGCCTTTAACCTACATGGGAATCAAACCACACTCATCATTTGAAAGTCAAAGTCACAGTGAATCTCGACTATAACCTCTTCTACTCAGAAGTCAACTTCCTATTCAGAGCACGGCTGCCCTGACGCTCCTAGACAATTTTCGCTCATCCAAATAATCCTTTAGATTAATGTTAAAGCAGCAGCACAGAGTTGATTCTTGGAAGCAAAACTGGGTTCATTTGACAGAATTTAAAAAATAGTTGTAATTATTCTCTGTGGTCTCTCTAAAGTACAGGGAGAAGGGGGGGGAAGCAATTACCTTATTTGTGTGTGTGTGTTTGTATATTATGACTTTTCCTTCTTTCTTTACATCTGGGAATCTGTAATGCAGCTGACAGTGATTTAGGGTTTTTTAAGTGTTAGAACTAATCTCTGCTTTCCTGAGAATTTTAAGATACACATTGCCCTTGTGTTCACTGACCTAGCTAGCTAATGATAAAGGAAAAATATTTTCTTTATTATTTGGAGTAATAATGGGCAGCATCTGAACAACTGTTAATTACTACAGACAAGCTGAACTCATGTGATGAATGTAAACATTGTCTTTGAATATGAACTTGCATTTATCACAAAGCAGAGAGTAATACGGACCTGACCTGAGAATAAATATTTTTAGATTAATTAGTGACCTACTTGTAGATACACAGAGCAATCAGCCAAGTTTTAATTTTTTGTAAGAAGTATTTTAAGCGTGTACCAGTTCAGCAGCAGATCTCGGTGCATTCTGCAGGATGGCTTTTGAGTAGAAGAAAAAGGTACTAATTTGGGTTTTGGATAAACAAAACAGGTGGAGGAAATTCTTTCTAGAGATGAGACAGCCCTCGATGTTAACGAAGTAGGCAATATCATTACGTGTTTTTGCAAGCTGGGACATATCAACAACCCCTCTCTGTGCAGTGTGGTTTTAACAAGAGGGTTATCCACTTGTGTCACCACTGGCAATAACCATCTTCTTATTAGCTCCTTTTAAATGTGCTGAAGAGGCATGGAAGGGGCTGTAGCTCAACACTCCAGTTCAAGGAAGCATCCCTGTTAAGAAGGGTTCTTGAATGCATGCTAAAGTTTAAACACGTATTTAAATGCTTTTCAGGGTGGTTTATAGTACACAGTAACTGTTTTCCTGCCTCTGGGCTTTAATTAGGAAATGATCGTGAGCATCTGTGCTTGCTGGCTGGTGTAGGAGACTGAAGAGAGAGAGTAGGAAAGCATCATACAACAACCAGAGATATGGTTTGGCAGTTTGGTATCTGTTCGTTTTAAAGGGTCGGAGATTTCATCCTCCAAAGATGCCTGTGTCTCTCTGATGTCTTCTTTCTCTTATTATGAAAAAACATACTGAAATTTTGTAAGATATATTTTATCAAAAATCTTTGACTTGAAGACTGGTTTAAACCAGTATCTATAGAAAGAAGAGTGCTGCTAAGGGCCAGTAACTTCAATTATAAGACATGGCAAAGCCTGATTTGTGGGTCCGTAGGATGGTTAGGCCAAACAGCTCAGTTCACACAAGGTGGAGACAGGTCTGGCATGTATGAAAGCAAAACTCTTGTTTCCTAGTTCATTAGTAAGAAAACCCTTAGATGTGAGGACAAGGCAGAGGTTTAAACACTGCAGTCTTGGAGTAGGTGCCTGTGCTAAATCTCTGCACCCTTTTTGGGCACCCACATCTGGCCTCAGTTTGATCTGTAAAACGTTCTGCCTCACTGAAGTGTCATGCTGTGGAAGATATTGTGCAGTATTGTTGAAACTGTAAAAATGGGAGAGAGAGAAGCACCCCACGTTTTTCTGCCGTAAGCCCCTTGAGATCCCTGACAAAGGATCCGCTTCTTTCCTGGTGAAGTATTGCACATATGTTTTGCTATAATTTTTGTTCTCACGTTTGAAAATGGGTAACAGTGACATCTGCCAGCGTGTGATTCCCTTTTTGTCTCCTGCATCTGAGATTGCATCCATACAAAGTGAAATATTTTGTGCATTTCTGCTTGAACTTGTATGGCATCTTTCTTCACATAATTGATAGACATGGATATTGCCAAGATTGGTTGAACAGCAATGGTAAATGATATTGGCAAAATTCTAATAGATCTTTCCACAGTTCTTAGCCAGTTAATGAGAATAAGCTCTGTTAGCAGAAAGGTAAAAAGAGGTGCAATGCATGCCTTATATCAAAGGAGATTTATCGTCTCCAGAATTTGAAAAGAAGCCATTTCACTACTTACATATAGTGTATGGAGAGTTTTATCTCTCCCTAAAAAAATAAAAATCAAAGGGCCAGAGATCTCTCCAAAAGAAATGGTACAATATTTTCTTATTGACAACAAAAGCTAGTTTGTGCCTCTGTTCATCAGTGGAGTACAATGACAAGTCATTCTTCTTTCTTCCCTCTAGTCAATAAGGGGGAAAAAAAAGTTCAGTAAGAGCAGCATTATAAAAGTCAGCAAAATCCAAATGTTGATTATTCTCCCCCCCGGTGTCAAATTGCTTCTTGTCATTGCTGAGGATTTAAACAATGTTATTTGTGCTCACGAAGTTCTCAGCATCTTCACTATCAGTACCTGCAGCTTCAGGAGCAAGGCAAGGAGAAAAGGTGGAGGAAATTCTCCTCTCTTCTTCTTTCCCTTTGGTTCTTGAGCTTAGAAGTGCATTTCTAGAAACAAAGCTGAAGACTGTCTGGGCATGAACTCCATGTTCTTCCATTATTAGTATGATTTAATGTTCATAATATGGTGACACTTACAGAGCTCCGTCAGGTTGTCGCCCGTCATCTGAGGCATTAAAAGGCAGCACCTGTCCTAGAGAGTTTACAAGACTAAATGTCGCATGAAGTTTAAAACATATATGTAGATTCAATTTTTAAAAAGAAAGAGAAAAGTCATTTAGTAACTAAAACAGCAGTTGTTTACACCCAAACCAATTTGATAGAGGGCTATAAGGCATGATAAGAGCTTCTGCAGAAACCAGCACGTGGAGAGAGGAGCAGATACTGCCCGGGGTCAGAAGACACCAGCTGCCCCTCCGACCCGCACCTACAGCAGAGGGGAGGACCCAGTCTGCGGGAGCACCCAGGGGTCATCACGTTGCCCAGCCGGCCACGGTGGCCATGGCAGGGACCTGGGAACAATGCAGGTAGAGGAGGGGACACAGAACACAAAGCCACTGGAAAATGCATTTCATGAATTGCATTGCTCATGAAAAAACCTTTTTTTTTACATTTCTGGCAGCCACATTTTAAGATACTGTTCACTGTTACTTTCATTTATGCACCTGCTTACAATTTTCAACTGACCAGATTATATATGACCTTACAGTTTTCTCTCTCTTCCTGTCTAATATAAAGCACTTGGCCTTTTGTTCTGGACTGTTTCTTGCCTTCATTACTTTCTTCCATTAATCTATTTCAGTACTGTATTTTTCCTCCCTTTAGTGCAACATTTTCACTTTCTTGAGTGATAGATTAAAGCTTTGTTTTTAACAAATCGGGTTTTATAACATTGTGACTTTTTGGTAGTTTATATGGAACTCTCAGATAAAAAAAGATAATTTAGGGGAGATCAAGAGCAAGTTTCAGCCGTCTCTAGGTTAAGTGAGACAAGGGATGAGGGAAATACTTGAAAGAGCTGTTGCAGTACCAACTGCAACCTGCAGCCTAATTGTCTCTTTGGAGGCAAAATTGATCCTAAAGGGTTATTATTGAACTGACTCTGGTAGCAAATATAACAGCAGATCTGGGTTTTAATTTAGTTGATTCTCTTGTCTCCTCAAGCAATTTTTCAGCGTCTTTTTCAGCTGTGTTTTTATTGCTTAATTGTCTATTCTCATTAGTACCAATGCCCTTTTGTCTCTTGAAAGCTTCTTTAAGGTTGTTTGGTTTCAGCAGGATGGTAACAGCTTCCTGAGCAGAAACTTGAGCATGAAGCTGCATATTTATGTATCGGTTGGCTTTGCTTCCATTTCCAGTCCTTCTCTGCAGTAGGAGGGCTTTTCTGAGCAGGCTTTGACTGGGCTGAAGCACACAGCATGTTGGTAGTCTCCACTCCCCGAGGCCTCGAGGGAGCGTAAGCAGCAGAGCGTGAGCGAAACCTAGGGAAATCAGGTAAGCTGCAGATGCCCAAAGTACAGAATTGCAAAGGAGCTTAAAACTTCCTTCCCTGCTCCTTCCTTATCACTCTCCCCAAAGGCAGTAGCAGAAGAAATTGGAATCAAGATTAACAACTTTAAAGGGCACGCTTAGTGCATATGCCAGCTGATGAAATGAAATGAAAGTTGCTTTTAAGGTGATCAGCAAAGCAGCTGCTCAAAGCCCTAGTAAGACAAATTAGTTCATGGAACAAGTTAACCACTGGGCAGGTATGAGGTAGCTGCAGCCCCAGAAATTTAAGGCTGGTTTATCTGTTTGGCAGCTTCTCCTCCAACACTTGGATTATTGACCAAAGCTTCTCCTTTTCCTTGCACTTGTCGGTGTTGGCTATAGGTTGAATGCCTTTAAATCTTTTTGTGTTTTAATACTTTTGATCTCTTCTGAAATGCTTGGTGTGATCCAAGTCTGTCAGTGCTGGTTGCAGTAGACCTGCCAGATTTTTCTCTCGTTTCCTGAGCAGTTGTGTTGTGTCCTTTTTCAGCCTGCACACTTCTTTTGGAATTTGTGTGGTCAGAAAAGAGCAGGCTCAGAAGAGGAATAACTTCCACTTTGACGTATTTACAGACTAGTTTGTAGATAAGTGATTAGGAACTTGCAAATTGATCAGGATATCATATAGATACCACCCCACAAAAGATATCAAATGAACAAACTGAAATAAGTCCAAACCTAGGTATGTTCTGTAATTAGCATTCTATATTCGTAATTCAATAAAGTAAATAAAGGATGCCTTACACAGAAAAAATACACAGAATAATAGAATTAATAGCAAATAGCTAGTACTGAATTCACTGGAGTCTTCCTTCCTCCCTAGGACTTGAATTTCTATATTTGAGTCATTCCTTTTATCCTTCCTAAGGAGCTGCTTGACTGACAGCACAGAAATGTACGTTCTAAATAGTTAAAAGCTGTTGTCATTGCATGTATCTGCAATGCATTAACAATGAATATCCAGAGCCGTACTAGGCAGGGTGGGGGGCTTCCCTGTTTCAGGAGCTCTTCCAAGGCTGATAACAAAAGAGGATAATTAAGGCTGAAGTCTGCTGGCTGCTGCTGTAGCCCAGCCCTGCATGTCACATACTGCCCTACGTGACAGGTGGAACATTAACAGCTCAAAACTATACATCACCGCAGGTATTGCATCAATAAGGGGTAAGGCACAAGATCACCTAGAGGGTAGAAAGAGGTCTGGAAACAAACAAGCAAAGACTTGAAGGTTTAGAAGCCCCTTGAGTAAATGAATCGCCTTTTCTGAAGTGTGATTAGCAATCAAAAGAAGACAACCTGAGCAGCAGAATTGTCGTCCCTAACCAAATGGACTGTCGCATCATTTAACTTGCTTCTTGCTGGCATCAGGCACTCTGTCAGAGACTGCAGCCCGAAGAAGCAAGAAAAGGGAGAGAAATAGCAGACATTTGACAACTGAAATGATGCTTGCTGTATTGTCATTGTCCCTGAATTTTGAAAGGCCAACATCAAAATATTATGACTCCCAAAATGTCATAATTACAGTATCTCGGCTCACGCTTGTCTTCACTCTGTGCCTCAGGCCTTATGTTTAATCTCTTTAATGTACTATAATTACGTCTTCAGTGTGGATCAATTATCTCAGAATAGGGAAACAAATTACCATCATTATCTCCAATTATTCTTTACATTTTCTTTTATCCTTTTTTGTTTTCTGGGTTTCTTTACTAGTGACAAAAATGAAGTTCACATTCGTGCTCCTTTGTTATTCTTTGCCTAAATATATATTTGGCAGTAAATCATCTGTCAAGGAAGGAATTGTCCTTCCCTTTGCTGTTATTCCCTAGTTCTCCTTGTTGGGCAGCTCATTACTTTCTGCATATTCAAATAGGTTTATTAGAAGTACAGCTCTCCATTAAGACCAAAGATTGGGAGCTGATAGACTCTTTTTAATTTCTCAGGTTGCTCACTAAAGTACTTACTTCAAATTAACATACACTATATCCGCAAGAATAACATTGGTATCTGCAGGAGTTGAGTTTATAGTGACAGTAATTCACAGGTCAAAGCTCACTTCATCTGCACTGATGTGACAGCTAATGGTTCCTATTACGCGTGTGATCCATGAATTACAGAGTAACTTGTTACCATTCCACTACAACTATACATAAATCTAATGAAATTAGCAATTCGAAAAAATGCATTAACCTACAGTTATAGTTAGACTACGATCCACTAAAGCCGAGAACCTCAATTTTTGAATTTCAGCTGCATCTTGTGATTTGATCGTTGGAGAAAAGTCACTATAACACCATGTACAGTGCTTCTGTATTCTGCGCTCCCAAAAGGAAAATCAGTTCTTAAAACTCAGTCTTGATAGCCCTTTTCATCTAAATTGACCTTTGGTCTCCAGGACAATTTATCTGAATAAGATAAACTAGGTTGTGTATGTTGTTTGGAATACTGTGAGAAAATTATTTCTTGTGTGATACTGGTATATTATCTGTCTGGGTCGCAGCTGGAATCTGTGAATGAAGCCAAGGTATCCAAGCCTTACAAAATTCTACGTTAGGATATTTTTTTAAGGTGATGATTTTGCTGCAGGGATCACGTCTTATTTCTTCTGAATTGGCCAAGCTTACTTCCAAAATGCTGCACTGAAAATCAAGTTTCATACAATAGGAATTTCTACTAAGACAGGCTGATAGTGATAACTCTCTTGTAAAATAAATCATATCTTCCTGCCCTCCTCTCTCCATTTTATGAGGTATCTTTCCTCTCCTTATTGCTTTTTCTTCCATTTCTCACTGTCTCTGCTGCACACCAAGGCAATAAACTACTGAGGTGAATAAGAAAAAGGCAAGTACTTACTTAGTTCAGAATTGCATCCAAACCTGGCTGCTGCTTGAAAACAGTAATTTCTATCAACTGTATTTCAAATTAAAATGCTAAAGTGCTGGAGAAATGGGGTGTGGAAATACTTAATTTGATAACAAATTACATTTATGGGTTGAGAAAATGACATCTTTTAAAAATGGGTCCCAGTGTTCAATGCATACCTGTTTTAATTACCCAGGTGTGAAAAATAAAAAAATTATGCTTTGTTGGGAACATTTCAAGGACTGCTGATGTCAACAAATGGCAAGGCAGCAGCGTAAACCCAGATGGTTAGCGGAAGGCTTTTCTCAACCGTCTAAACAGATTTACTGAAAACTCCTACAAATCCAGAATTCAATACAAAGATTAAAGCTATGCTTTCTTGTGCAGCGCTTTATTAGCTAGTGTCACAAGGCATGTTTTTAAAACTGAGGCAAAGTGTAAGATTTGGGGAAATTATTAACAGCGTTTCTGTTCATGTTTCTCTGCTGATCTAAACTCCTCTGGGTGACTCGCAGGAGAATTTGATATGCAAAATGACAAGAAAGTTAACGATGAGCACGCTGCCTGGGTTTAGGCTGTAATGCAGGCATCAAAAGCTGCGGTGATGTGTCAGCTCCTCACTTCTGAACGTTAACTTCCTACCGTTATTGGTCTGAGCTGCAGCAGAACCCACAAAGTCTCACGGAGAACTGGGGCCACGCTGCAACAGGAGCTACGCAAGAGAAAAAGGGTGGGTTTTTTTCTCTTTTACAAAGCTTATAACTTCTGGTCTAGAATGTTCTTTAGTGAATTATTTATTATGATGGGCAGAAACCTGATAGATCAATGATCTCTGTGACGTCTGCCGTTGCGTTTGGCTGTTCTGCAGTAGGGAGCAGAGACGATGTGAGCCCAGTGCACCTGTCTCGCACGGGCAGCCAGTTTGCTTCAGGGAACAATTTTAATTTGATGACTGTCTAGGAGGCCTGGAAGTTTGGTGTCTGGTAGGCTCAGGAACTCCAGCATCTGGCTCCCACCTCAGTGGTGATTCACCAAAAGGAAATTGCTGGAATCGGCTTTGAAGGAACATGAACTGCTTCATGGCTCCAGAATCAGGTCTGACTGGTGATATCTTTAAATGTCTTTGGCATTCAGTGCCTTCTCCAGTCGGAAGGGTAGTTACCAGCATTAAAATGACTGTCATATATTAGGGTCATGGAGAACAATCACATTAGAGAAGTAAGAGAGAAAGAAGCCAGGGAAACCCAGGCTTAATCTGACAAATCTCTCTGTAATGAGCTCCTGTTACTTAAGGGATGAATCCTGTTACTTCAGGGATGATGTTGCACTGATGTTAACGCAAGTTTTCACTAATAACAAGCAAAATATTATTATTAATAATTGTATGTGTTAATGTACTTGAGCTGCCTATGTTTTCTAGTGCTTGGTAATAAAGACTGCCAGCCTTTCCAAGGAGGCTGAGGGTTAAGTGTTTGTCTTGGGGAAGTTTCCTGAGAGTAGTTGTCTAATAAACACTCTGTGCTGGAGGGGAAAACAAATTATATACGTTGCAGTACAGCAATATAATGAATTAGTTAAAAGCAAACAACCCCAAAACAGTAGATTGCCAGAGCAGGTCTGTGTCTGCCAAACAATATTTTTGTGCCAACTTTCCAAATGAAGCACAGTCAAAAATAGGAGCGCAATAACTCATCATGAAGGAAGAAAGCTATTACAAGGGGGGTGAAACAGCAGCAGTCCCTCAACAGTGACCCTAGATTACAGGTCTGATTCTCAGTCCTTCAGCTTGTGCAGTAACTTGCACCAGTCCTGCAAACCGTGTAAGATGCTAATGAGTCAGAACGGTCTCATGCCTCTCTGCATAAGTGCAGAGTTGGGACATGTGGTCAAGAAAGAGCTGAACTCAGTGCTTGTTTGGCTAACAGTAACGCTGTCATCAGTGGAGCCAGCAGAAGTAATGGGAATATCTTCCATGTGCTTACAGGTTTAGTGCCTTTGCTTAGTGGGTGATACAGCACTGGCACCATTCAAGTGACATAAGGAATACCTGAGGCGTTTTACACCACGGGAGATAAAGTTGTCTAAGGCAAAATAGGGCAGGTGTAAAGGGAGACTTCTGCAGTCTGCTTTCCTGTTCTGAGTCTGAAAGCGTTGCTGGATCTAGTGTCAGCAAATTAAGGTGAAACAGGAGAGACATTGGCCAAACACAGCTCATTTTAGTCACCCTGCCAAAGCCAGATGTCTCCATTGACTTTTTAACAAAGAAATGCCCTGTCATGCCAAACAACTAAAACAAGATTCATCAGCAAGATTAAACTCAACTTATTACACACCTGAGTACCCATTAGAAGAGGAGAAGGTAATGCATGATTGCTGCTTGCAGCATGTGGTTAGTGAGGAAGAAACGCTGGTGCCTCAATAGTGGGCAATAATGGCAAACATCTGCTTCATTTGCAGTTTCATAGACATGCACACTCCGACATCCACACTCAGAACCAGGTTGTTCTTCTCATCAGGCTCCTTTGCACCATCTGGATTTGCTGAGAAATGATTTTGCAAGGAAAAAAAATGGGGGGGAGGGAGGATCATTATTCAGTTCTCCCTGGTGGATAATACCCATATATACACATACTGGAAAGGTCACAGAAATTGAAATATTAAGGGTCTTCTACAACATGATACATACAGCCAGGCTTCTTGGTCCTCATTTGAAGTTTCACAGTCCTTGCTAGACGTAATGAAATTGAAAACTATTACATATATGTGGAAATAGAGGTTACCTTGGGAATTTTAACTAATAACAACATACTGGAGTTAAAATGAACTTAGACTGCATTTCTTTCTTCTTCCAGTCTTTTCTTTTTTTTCCAAAGCATTATTCTCCCTTAGTCACAAAGTCACTACCGTTGAGCATTTCACAGATAATCCCTGCTTCAGGAGTGAACTGAGAAGAGAGGCCTTATCAGAGGGACAGAGGCATTCCTTAATTTGGGGAGTCGCTTGAAATAATCCCTTGAAAATATGTTTCGTGACCACAGAACGCCAAAATTTCAGATGTTTCCCTTAAGTTTAGATTTCTCAGACCAACATACCCAACTCTGAGGCACTGAACATGGTGTATTCCACTTCTTCCATTGCTTTAAGTAGAAGGGGTTTTTAACAGCATAAAGAACTGGCGTTTTTATGACCCTGCAGTGAGTAGAGGTCCTCAAAGAGTCCTCAAAATCCAATCCTTTCTGCAGACAATATATACAACTCCTACTCCTCATGATGCCCTTTCCAAGGGTATTTCCGAGCTGATGCTACAGGAGGACTAAACAGGTATCTGGTTCCTTCTGTGCTATTGTAGAGAACAGGTTACAAACTATGGCTGAACTGGTGGCTACCTGACTGCAGGGGGCTGGGTTGCTTCTCTTGATTCATCCCTTGCATGCTATATTCAGTATGAGAACCAACGTGGTTGCCATTTCTTTGGTACATCGTACATCTGGCAGGTACTTTTGTCAAGAGATCATGATTCTGTCCTTCTGCTCTGTAAGCAATTTTAAAAAAAATTAAAAGTCCGTTTGCCCTCCAGTTTTCATTTTGGTTTGCTTTGTTTTCCTACATTTATTCCTATCTTCACCATTAACAAAACTGAGAACTGAAGGATGTGAATTTTAATAGAGTCCATGTTTTAATCTGCAGTCATCAAGGGAGGCCATATTTCTTTGTAAATATTTTAGTGCTTCAACTCCACGCAGAGTGGGAGCTGTTCACAGGGCACGGGCTCTCCCCCGCTCCCCCATGGGCATTAGCTCATTGACAGCAGCATTGTAATTAGAGAATACTAAAAATCATACCCCTGGGCTGCCAGCCTGCCAGAAAACATCAAACTACTGTGTATGTAAAAGCCAATAGTAAGCTGCTTAGCCAAAACCACAGAAATTGGCATAGTATTCTGTTGCTTCAGATCTTTACTATTATTTCACGAAGGTGAGCAAGATTGGGAGAAAGAGTAACAAGCTGCCAATTTCTTTCTGTACCTCCTAAGACAAAACTCCATTCCCAGACTAAGGTCTGGCCTCTGTACCCAGCGGTGTAGGGTGCAGAGTAGGCACTGTACTGTTCACAATAGCAAACTGGGATCTGTCCTGCTTCTGTTCATAAAGGACTACACCAGCAAATCCCAGTCTAGCCCCTGGGAATCTCTTCCATTGTACTTAATTGAAATGCAAGATGGCATGATTGGTTTTTTTAATTTTGTTCCATGTCTGAGAACAGTAGGGGCGGGAGAGCAGGAAGGATGATCCATAAACTGCCAGTAAAATATTAATATCTCTGGAGGAATGTTCTTAAGAACTATCCACATGTATATTGTGGCATTTACCTCCACCAGTGAGTGGAGCAGAGCATCAAAAGGCAGGGCTCTGTGTTCCCTCTCCAGCTCTGCCACTGACTCCTTACAGAGCTGCGGGCCGCTCACTACAATGCTTCTGTGCTATAAAGATCATTCCCACCCTAGATAGGAGGCTGTAAATCTGAATGCAACCGTTTCATAGTGATGCTGGAACTCTTCTTACGGTCATAAAATGATCCAGGACACTTAGGTGTGAAAGGTGCTATGGCAGATGTGATGTATTTTTACACATATTTTGCCTTACAAGCAGTAAGCCAGTCCTAAATAGAATCATAGAATCATTGAGGTTGGAAAAGACCTCTAAGATCATCGAGTCCAACCATCGACCCAACACCACCATGTCCACTAAACCATGTCCCTAAGTGCCTCATCTACTCGTCTTTTAAATACGTCCAGGGATGGGGACTCCACCACTTCCCTGGGCAGCCTGTCCCAATCTTTAACCACTCTTTCAGTAAAGACATTTTTCCTCACGTCCAATCTAAACCTTCCCTGGCACAACTTGAGGCCATTTCCTCTCGTCCTATCGCTTGTTCCTTGGGAGAAGAGACTGACCCCACCTCGCTACAACCTCCTTTCAGGGAGTTGTAGAGAGCAATGAGGTCTCCCCTCAGCCTCCTTTTCTCCAGGCTAAACAACCCCAGTAAATGGGAGAAACATGAGGAATATTAGAAATTATATTAGAGATGGCATAAAACTTGGGCTAAAACCATGAGATGTCTCAAGTTGGAACTACCCTGAAGGAGAGGGGATGTGTCATATTGCTACTCAAGGAATGTCACTTAATGATGTGTATATGACGAACCCAAGGTTAACGACACTCGTATGCTGACTAGTTAAATATCTTAAGTGCTTTTCTAGATAAGCACTTTCTTCAGGATCATGGTTAATTGACAGCTTGTATTTAGATCTATGACAACATCTTTTACATCTTCTATGATTCTGTAGTCTTTGACAGAGCCTTTGCAAGGTCTTCATGCAAACAGATATGTCCAGGGCGAGTTTATGCAGCATGTTCTGCAATCCAGAACAGAGATTTTCAATCTTCCTTTTTTTTTTTCTTTTTTTTTTTTCCTGTTGGTATCCCTGCTGTTTAGCAAGAAATGGTAGAGTTAGTCACTCACATAAAATTAAACCTACTTTTACTTATCAGTTGCTGAAATGCAAATGTATTCTTAGCTGTCTTTGGAAATGCACCTAAGATATTAGCTAAACACTACAAATTAGATGTAAATGGAATCAGAGAAACAGCTGTCATCTCTTTTGCTAGATGATTTCTTTTTTCTGAGTCATAACAATTACATTTCAGCATGTTACGCCCATCAGATTCTTTAAATACTGACTGCAGCGGTTGCCGTTCCTGCTTTGCTGATAGGCTGGGGGGGCAGTTCCTTGGCAGTGAATTTTGATTAATCCCAAAACCGTTGAGCATACCCTCACCTTAGCAACACTTGGCACTCTCCCCCCCCCCAGATCTCCAGTCGGATTCTACCTGCTGCACGCAGAAGTCACGATGTGTTGAAACGTGCGTAGGCAGTTATTTACTGACTCTGAATTTCCTGGAGCAAATCTCTCCAGACCCCCAGCCTATTTCCAAGCACCATGGGCTCTGCCAGGCATTTCTTAGCTTCCACTGTCCTCTAGCGGTGCTTCATTCCCAAAACCTTCTGTCAGCTGCTCGTTGCGCTCCGAGCCCTGCCCATGCCATCTGGACACGGGGTTTCTCCGTGAGCTGGATTCAGAGCCAGGCTTGAGCAAGCAAGATGCTGGAAGTTGTTATGATGGTCCCTGGCACATGGGTGGGTTTCTCCAATAAGAAATGCTGTCTCCATGGAGTTGCTTTCCTCCACCTCTTCCCACTCACCAGCCCTGTCCATTGAGACTCCAGGCTTTGCAGTCCAAAAAATTGAAAGCTTGAATGTGTGTCTCCACCTCTTCTCCAAATCTTCTCTCACGTAGTGGTGTCTAAGCCATTGGTTTGAAGCACGATTTCCTAGCTGAGGAGATTTGTGTACCCTAATACAGATGCCAGCACATTCAGCCTTCCCGGTTGCTGTTCATTTCAGTGGGAACAGGGGTTTTTTTGACCAGGCTGTAATTATTGAAGTAGCATGGATGTCAACAGTAGTATTTAGATGAAATTTAATGGGTTAATTGTGTGCTTCATGAAAGGGTTGACAGGGCTCCTGCCAATGCGTGGCATGGCAGCTGGGTACTCAGCTGAGAGCTTTGCAACTGGGGTTCACAGGAGGAGGGACGACACTTAAGATGTCAGCATGTAGCTTGCAAAATGCTTTAGGGCATTAGTGGGAAAAGATGCTTGCACATATAAAATATTAATTGGCCTTTGTTTTTAATAAACCTGATTACTCTAAGGGAATGAATAACATTTGTTATAATGTGACTAAGTTTGTCATATGTCCTGGTTTTGGCTGGGATAGAGTTAATTTTCCTCCTAGTAGCTGGTACAGTGCTGTGTTTTGGACTTAGTACAAGAATAACGTTGATAACACACTGATGTTTTCGTTGTTGCTGAGCAGTGCTTACACTAGTCAAGGACTCTTCAGCTTCTCATGCCCTGCCAGCGAGAAGCTGGGAGGGGGCAGAGCCAGGACAGCTGACCCAAACTGGCCAAAGGGCTATTCCATACCATGGGACGTCATGCTCAGTA
>NW_008796178.1:120538-167061 GCF_000699145.1 Aptenodytes forsteri
GTCGGCGGGTGGTGAGCAATTGCATTGTGCATCACTTATTTTGTATATTATTATTATTGTTATTGTTGTTATTATTATTTTACTTTATTTTATTTCAATTATTAAACTGTCTTTATCTCAACCCATGAGTTTTCTCACTTTTACTCTTCCTATTCTCTCCCCCATCCTACCGGGGCGGGGAGAGTGAGCGAGCGGCTGGGTGGTGCTCAGTTCCCAGCTGGGGTTCAACCACGACATCATATTTCCTGAATTAATTTTATGAGTATCTGTCTTATCCCTCACCTGAATTAGGAGACCAGCTGGATATTTTATAAAGTCAGTATTTCTGTAATATTCACATTACTGTACCAGTATTCCTACAGATGATGCAATATATAAAAAAAATAATAATTCTCAGAAAGCTATTTATTCAACAAACCTAAGCCCAAATTCCACAGAGACTTAGGTGTACACTTAACATTTCTCAGGGGAGTAATCCTATTGGATTCGATGTCAATATTTGCATGAGCAAATGTTAACACGTTTAGGGCTTTCTCCTTTTCTGATATCTATTTACATAATACTAACCTTGAATTAATTAGATGACTGATTATTTGAAAATTTTCTTTATTTCCTCCTTTGAGCTGACTGAGACTAGCTGAGCTGTGATTTGGGTTGGTTGGCTATGATAGCTTAGCTGTGATCTTGCTGGTTTGTATCGGGATAAACATACAAACACTTCTAACAAAAACGCTTGCATGAGAGGGTTTTTTTGTTTGGTTTTGGTTGGTGGTTTTTTTTGTAAAAGCTCACGTGGAAAGGCAGGTAAGCCATTAATTTGCCTTTGGTTGAACAAAGGAGAAGGTGTTCTCCCATCCTTTATCTGGCTTTCCTAGCGCACATACTCTGCAGTGGAGACATTCTCTCCCCATATAGGTTTTGCATCCTACCTTAAGCCTTGATTATAGAATTTATCCTATAGCAATAATGAAATTTTGATTTTGGTTGTCTTTCTCTGAAATTCCTTTTCTTGAGTACTGGCAAGAAGTGAGATGATACAGCAGGGTGACCGGTGGAGACTGGTTTGAGGATACAGTGATCAAAACGATCATGGCAGTAAAAAAGCAGGAGGATATTGATATCATCTGACTTCCAGTACCTGAGGCTGCAGCTTCATTACTGCTTTAGGGCCATCTAAACACAAGCTGCTACTGAGCCGTCACCTCCCTTGTGCCAGGGCTGGCACCTGGGTGCTTGTGTGGGCAACTCAGTCCAGGAGCCATCCGAGAAGAAATCGATTAAAATTTTTTAAAAAGTAGAAACAATGGGGTTGGCTTATAACAGGCATGAAAATACACCCCAGTTCAGGTGTCCTGAATCACTGCCTGAAGTGGCCTGAAGGCCACAGTCTATGTAGGACCCGGACTCCCAATTTTGCATGCTCTGAATTGTATCCAAGTCAAATAACAGAAGTAGATGGTGTGAGGCCCCTTTTCACTACAGTTAATGTACCTGGGCTCCCTTTATAGTTAATGAAGACAGGATCCTGTGCTTCCGAGGCTGGTCAGAGCAAAAGCTTAATTTAGCGGCTCAGACTTATCACCTGGGAGGGCCTATCTTTCTTTATTAACTGTAAAGAGGAGCCTAGGGAGTTTAACCTCACCAGGCCGGCCGTAGCCCTTATGAATCCCCACGATCTCTGCATTGCCTCAACTGATGATTTTTTTTTTTCTTTTTTCTGTGTCTTGCTACAGCGCAGTCACTATTTGTAATCGAAATAACGCCCTTGGGAACTGCAACAAGTTCTTGCAAGACTTAATACCAGGGATGTAATGGAGATACACAACCACAGCACATGAACAGGTACAGGAAAGGAAAAAAACCTAGCCGTGCTACTATGACCATGCTATTTACTCTCCTGCATTGTTGTTTGAGTGTGAATATGAAAGATATTTATTATGCCCGTCAGCAAATATTGTTCTTGTCAATATTTAAGGGTGTATCAGCTATGGATTAGCAGTATTCATTCTCTCTGGAATAATATTTTCTGTTCTCACTGGAGAGCCTTCAAAAAGAAGATCTTTAACCTTTGCAAGCGGCTTTTTCTACCCTTTTGCCTCCCATGAGAGTAAAAGAGCATCTGAGGTTTGATTAAATCTGTGTGTGGGAAACTCAGGGGCAGCCAAAACACCACGCGGCTGCTAGAACAAATTAATCTTTGGTGTAAATCCACATTTCTGGAAAAGGCCTGTTAGCAGAATCTTGCCATGGAAGTCCTTAATTATCCTGTAGAAGCTCTGTCTCCTCTATAAAATTACAGGTCTTTAAAATGTACAATGGAATTGCACTGTTGGGTATCTGACCCACCCCACGATATGATGGTCCTCAGTGGTGTGACCCCCACGCACTAAGGAATGGTGTCTGTCTGAAGCGACCATGGTATTCTTAACGTCAGCCTCCAAAATTAATGCTGTCTTGAAAACAAGAAGAAAAAAACCCAGAATCTCCAGTGTTAACTGCAGACCAGTGTCTTCAGTTTTCTTTCTTATTTACACTTTCAATGCTGCATTTGAAGGGGAATTAAATATAAAATATATCTTGTTATTTAGCCAACACTTTCCTATGCCAGTGTTAACAGCAAAATACTGCTCAGGAAAGTGCTTGTCTGGACGTGTGTGTGTGAACTTTTGTCCAACCTGTACAGGTGTGGAGATAGTTTGGGAGAAATAACAGTAATTTCCCTCACAGTTTCATTCCAGTGGTTTATTTCTACAATGCTATAAGCTTCTTCAGGGGGATCTGAAGAGCCAGATTTATAAAGGGAATGGATAATTTCATTACAAAAAGACAAAACTAGCATTATGCATGTTAAGTTAAGGGTAAACAAATCTCATGCTTCAGGGCACAAAATGATTTCCTACTGGGCTCAGGAAAGATGTTTTTCTCCATGTAAAGCATTGTATGGTTGGCTAGACATATTACTAAGGGGTTTATTTATTCTTTTGCTGCCCTCTGAAGCATCAGTTTAGGAAGCTTCGGTTTAGGTTATGCTAGAGGCAGGATGCCAGACGTTGTTATAATTTTACTTAGCATCAAGAGCATGCACTATAAACTTCCTGCTCCAGCGGACCTGGGATGCCTGCAGATGCATAATGGAGTCCCTCAAAAGCAGGCCAGACTCTCCAACCATGTAATCCGGTATTGGTGGGTACATACAAGGGTGGAGCTGCTACTTCCTTGTGCTCAGGAAGGAAGATGTAGGATTCATCTAATCCATTTTCCTACTATAATACTATCTCCTGCTTCTAGCGTGCAAGCAGTTACTGTAGATGCATAAGCTTCCCAAGCTGTGTTATCAGGGGAGTGGTATTCAAACATGCCACAGCGTCTGCCTGCCAGGCACACCTAAATACCCCAAACCAGCTCCCATAGATGGAGCGTGCAGAGTTTTGGGTCAATCTTTTCAGCTGAGGGCCAGGAGCATCCTGCCTGCTCTGTGCAGGGCAAGTGCCTGTAGCTGCTACCCAAGAACTCCTACACACTACCTGGATTCATGCTCTGCCCCTCCTTCTGTGCCAGCAGTAATGCAGCCTGTGACTTTAGCACAAAGATGGGTGGACATAAAAGCAACTTTGAAAGTTCCCACAAGAACTGCCTTTGTATTTGATGCCTGGAGTCAGTTTCCTTTACGGAAATAGAAAGAGAGAGAAATAATTCTAACAGCCTTGGTAGTTTTGGCTTCTAAGTGGGCAGCCTACATCATTTGGTAGAAACAGAAGGAATCTGAATCTGTGATTGCAGCGAAAGCCACAGGAATTCAGATGTATGCAGTCAGGAAATTCACTGACAGGAAAGGAAAAGCTTTCAGTTAAAACATTCCCATATACCATCTGAGCTCAAATTCCGTTCATGTGTTTGTCGTGCTTGTTTGGTAGATGTCACCTCTTCTCTCCGTGCCTGTATTTTGCATCTGTAAAATGAGGGTGACAACACCACCTTTGCCCAATTTAGGATGCAAGCTGCTATGGCCCGGGGCAGTTGCTTTATACAGAGCTAACACAATATTTAGTATAAATAGCCACAATGCTTTCCAGACATAAATGATCTTGTTGAGAATAAGGCTGAAACATTTTTTCCCCATTTAAAATGTCTGGGTTTTTCTTCTGTCTGTCATTTCCTCTCCTCTCTAGCCTGACTGTTATGTTTTTGAAACCTCTGACAGTTCCATGAGTTAATCGCAACCATCAGACTGGGTACAGCTATTTTGTAATGATCTGAATTAATCTGCTGGGGGAGGGGAGGTCTGCCTGTAGATCACTAGCGTTTCATTTGGGTGACGGATGATGAGTTTGACAGCTCCGTGTCTCAGGGTCTGCCACAGTGAGGATCAATCGCATTGAGCCGTAATTGCAGCCTTTAAGATAAAACCACTTTTCACGAGGGGGCCAGGGATGTCTCCACTACTGCAATCTCGCTGCCACCATCCTGCAACTCAGCCAAGGCTGTTTCTTCCCTGCACCCATTCCTGCAACGGGGTCACTCAGGCTATGGCTGCGTGACAACTGGAGTAGGGAACACAGCTCTTGTAGGCATGGCTGGGCTACTTTGGGTGAAAAACAGCATTTATGGCAACCTAAACTTTACTGCTAGTCATCTGAGTTTGTGGAGGAGCTCGGGCAGTGATGGGACATCAGCCCATGCTGAAATCTATGCTGACATATTTTTATGTAGACCGGTTAGATTAAAGCAAGCTCATGCGCATCTGGGTGTTCACCCCTTATAGCCTCATGTAAATGTTTTTGTTCTCCGCATCTCCATTACCACTGCAGGAGTCTTCCAAGGGCCATGTGGACATATTTGGCTTGTGCAGGGATCGGGAGGAGAGTCTGTTTGTTCTGGACCCCTGGCATAGGAGGAGAGTATGTCCTTTGGCATGAGGGTGTTGTGGAATGATGAGGAAGATGTTTCCTCATGCAGATGATGACTGGGGAATTTAATACTGTCCATTTCCAAATGTTTGCTTTATAGTTATCCCCACGTTCCACTTGCTGCACAGCAGAACTGGGATGATCTGGAACTGGAAAGGATTTGGCTTGAGAAGGGGAAATTCAGCTGCATGTAACAGGATTTGCATGCTACAAAGGGAGGTGGCCATGAAGTAATATCAACAGCTGCTTTACTGTGAGGCTGCTAGTGGCTGGAAGAGACGCCTTTTTTGAAGGTTAAATGGGTTACCTTTTTTATTTGAAATACATGTATATTCTGCTTGAGGCACTTTTGTTATCATAAAACTACATATATTTTTTTCTAGAGAAGGTAGAAAGCTGTAATTTCCTGAAATTCAAAACTTGAAGAGCAGCAGATTGCAATTTCAGGGGCACCTTGTCCTTAATAGATACAAATATTGCATCTCCATTGAGAATTGCTCTTCAAATTAGAAATTCAACCCTTAATCTTTCAATCAAACAGCACTAAATAAAAAGAGCATTTAACTTTTGCTGTCACTCTTCCTTGAAATACAAGATAAAAAGGAGAAACTGTGTTGCTGGAGCCTACTCCAGAAATTCCACGTTACTTTCTCAAAGCCTTTTAATGTTGTAACATGAGCTTCTGAATTGCAAATAGCTGGGCTTAGAAGTAATTAAAGAATTCCTACAACACTTCAACCAAGGACCTCAACACCCTGCACAAATGGTACTTTAAGTAGGAAATTGAGGAATAGGAGACAAGGTCACCCTCAGAGGAGCTGTATTATCACTCGCAGTGCAGCTGAGGCCACAGACCCCACTGAGACTGGAACATCGTAGAGCACAGCATGATATAAGCACCAACTAAAAAATAGTTCCTGCCTTGAGGACCTTGCAGTCCACACTGACAGCAGGACACGGGGGAATTCCAGTCGCCAGTTTGTAGGTGGGAAAGTGAAGCACACGGCAAAACTCACGCTGTGAATCTATAGCAGGAATTGTGCTTTCCTCGTGAAATTACTGGCATGTTAATCACAAGATCTTGTTTGTTCCCTCTGCTTGTGGTACAACTCTTCTGTATGAAAGCGGGGAACTTGTAGCCTCCAGAAAATCAGCTCCTTGCATATGGGATTAAAGGTATCCATCAGTAGCTGTCGATATGTCAGCTAGCTGTCTGGGCAAACTTTATAATCAATTGTGGGAACTGGGGACTTGTAAATTTATCTCATCTTACTCTTTGCTACTAGACTGGACTCCATAGCAAAAACTTCCAAGTGAGGTTCCCTTCACAACTGCTGTAAGCTGACTTGGAGTTCAGGTTTTCCAAGAGGCATTCGTTTCTGCGCAAGGTCCCTCTCTTTTTGAGGCCGTGCGTTTTCCCATTACTAGCAGTGGGAGATCCTCGCAGCTCTTGGCATGAACCAGGAGGCTTTCACTCCTTCTCTTAGTAGTTCCTGTTCAGGAATATGAGGTAATGTCTTCTCCACAGTGGTAGAATGAGGCCATAAATGCAGCAGATGTGCCCATCAGGAAATCACTTAAATGCATGGAAATATCAGAAATACAGATGTGGAAGGGTGGTTACGGTTAGAGCTCTGCAAATCTTCAGATGTTCCAGCTGCTGCAATAGCTCCTGCAGTTTTGCCACAGCAGAGTAAGTTAAATCAGCTCTTTATGAGCTGCTTTATGCCACAAATCAGGGAGGAACTTGGAGGGGTGCAGAGGCAAGAGTCGCTGTGAACTTGTCTGCCTTCAGCATAGCTTGGACAGAGGAGAAAATTGACTGAATACATTTTATCCTTTATCGTGTAATGCTGTGCTGGATTTTTTTGCATGGAGTTAGTTCAGTATCTAAGAAAAATCAGCTCTGAGATGCAAATGTCTCCCAACGTAAAAATTTACCTGAAGGGGGAGGGAAATCATTAGGTCAGAAACAACTCCTGTCTTTTTCTTCTGCCAAATTTTGACAATAAAGGATTCTTGCAGGAGATGTCAAACCAAATTTGTATTTGACTTCATTTTGCAACCATATGGAGAATGCTCGGTGTACGATAGGAGTTGTCTGGAAAATGCTATTCCCGGAGGATTAGGAAGCAATGAGCAGTTGTGCCAGGTGGCACATTCGGAGGGCATTTGCTACCTGCTAATGTGGATTGCTTGAGGAGTCCGTGCCGGGCAGGCAGGACGGCTGCTGGGAGGGCAGGCGGGTTTGCAGCCCAGCACTGGGCTCTGTGACAGTGTAGAAAGCTTTGTTTCTTGGTTGTTTTTTTCACATATTTCCGCCCAGTTAAAATAACACTGAACAAAGCAAGTGGTTTTGAAATACTTGTCACAGGATCAGCATTGTAAGAAGCAGCGCAGGCAGCTTTTTATTAATAAAGGAAAAGCTGTCACAAGTAGAGTGTGACTGATGCAGGGTAAAGACCCGCTCCCCAGATTTCCAGTCAAGGACAGGGTGAGCTCTCAAAACCTATACGTGCAGTCACAACAGGGAGCGTTCCAATTTTATTTATTTTTTTAAGATGACTTCACAGGTGAGTTACAAAAAACTGCCATTAGAAGTCGGGCCGGCCTCTGCAGTGAGGCCTGCCATACGCGAGAGGTCTCCAGGCAAGGTCAGGCACAGTCACACTCTCTGGCTCTCCACAAACCTCACTGTATTTCTGCGGTCTGAGTCCATAGGCCTTACCTTGGGCCCATCTTTAAGCTCCGTGGGGCAGGACTGGCCTCAGCAGGGCCATAGCTTCTGACCTCTTCCTCTAACAAGTGTATTTATGGAATTCTCCTTTTCCTTAACATGATTTTAAAAAGTTAAGTCCCTCCAGGGAAGCAGCTGTTGAGTGGAAACTGTTGAAAGGAACCCTTTCTTCTAGTTTGTAAGTACCCACGGTAATAGCTATTCCTTGTTAGCACTGAGAGCTTAAATTAGTGTGGTCTGGATCCTTCTGGGGCTCACACATCATCAAAAGCATTTCTTCTGTGCTCTAATTTTTCCTTCTTCAGTATCAGTACCAAGAAGAGATAGCATAACTGCGGGCCATGTAGTAGGCTCTGTGGGCAGACGGATATAGCATCTTTTGTTTTGTTATTGGCAAGGAGAATCAAGTTGAGGTTTGATTTCCGAAATGGAAAAGTTGTTGGCCTGTCTGAAGATTTACGAAACAAAATACCCAAAAGAAAAATTAGATGGCTCCTTTGCTCATTTCTTCCCGACTGCTCATCCAGTTCATTCTTGCTGTTTTAATCCCTTCGAAGTGCTCTGTTATCTCCACCGGTGTCTGCAGAAAGTCCCGGTGCTGCTCACGAGAGCCCTGAGGGTGTTTGTGGGGAATGGGATAGTTACCCCTGCTTCCCCCCCGTGCCAGCAGCTGCCAAGCAAACTTCCCACAAAGAGTTTTTACAAAATCAGGAGGAATTCTTTGTCAGTGAACTGAAGATGGACTGCACATGAACTGAAGAAAAACAGCCCCAAAAAGAACCTTTTATCTGAACTCCCTCTTACTCTGCTGGTTTGGGGCAGAGAAACCAGAGCTTGGATGTTCTGGCTAGAGGCATGGAAATTTATTACATCTGCCGTGTACTGTGAGTGCAATTTTCTGGGAGTCTGCTGCACACTGAAAACAGCTCCATCTTGGTTTTGCTCCAAATGTATTGAGAGAAACCCACTGTGCTTTGTCATTGTACTTACTCCTGCATCTCACCATCTAAAAATAATTTAAGCTGAAAGGATATGAATTTTGTTTGTGCATGGAAAAAAACATAATGCTTTCAACTACTGTGATTTTTGGGAAACAAAGATGACAATAACTTACAAAGTTCAGTCTGCCTGTGTTATCTATGGATTCAAGAAATGTTTAAAGCAAGGAAATTTAGAGTCATTTTCCCCATAACTTACACCTAAACAAGTGAAGTCAAAGGCAAGTATAAATCAGTGCAGAACTGTACCAAAGCAAGTAGTTTAGGAAAACAGAAGAGACCGGCAATTGTCTCAAAGAGAAAATGGCTTTAGATTTAAATTCAGTAACAGAAGTTGGTGGGAGTCATGGTGGAAAGCTTGTAGTTTTGTTTTAAGCCTCTATTCTTTTTTTCTTTTTCTTCACCACTGTAGCAACTCTTTAGGAAGCAATATACACTGTAGATGAAGCTTGCTGAAATGGAGAATGGAGTATTTCCCTGGTGTCTCTGAAAAACTATGGAACAAATTGGACTGGGTATGACAAGCTGCACAGTGTTATTTTAGTTGCTGTAGATAACTGAATTTCTCCTTCTAGGCATTAAGTGTCACTAGTTCATGTATTAAGAGTCAGATCCTGCTGGCGGCCACAGAAGTGCCAGTGTGGAGGATCTCCAGTGGAGACTCAGCGGTGACCGCAGAAACTCGGGATTTATCGCTGTGCCATCCCGAGCAGGGGCTGCCTCTCAGGGCTCTTACGTGAGCAAACGTGGCACTTTGTAGCCAAGCAAAAACTTCATTTACTTTTCAAGGCTATGTGCGTTCTCCACGGTTTATACAGATGTAATTTATTTGTACAGGTCCATCACGGTGATAGAGGCAAAGGGCCAGATTTTCCATTGTCCTGGACCAGAGCAGTTTGTTGGTTAAGTGATGCTCTTGTGATTTAGTTTCGCGTGTGCTGCTTTTTCTCTACATGTGTTACGAGTTGTGCAGCTTCTCCAATACTGGTCTGTGTACTAGAAAAAGCGGGTTATTGTGCTTGGGAAGGAGAGAGCCGAGTGACTTTGAGCCAGGGCTGATATTAAAGACATCTGGGCTCTTTTCCTGCTGCTGCCATTGATTTCTGGTGTGACCTTGAGCAAGTAATTCCGCACATTGGTCTGAGCAAGCCTATGGGGATGCTGCAAGCCAGCTCCAAAAACAGCAGCAAGAGAGCAGTGCGAGGGTAACGGGGCTAATTAGCCCTGGTTTTTTGGACCTGAGTAGTGCCTTGACATAGTACCGTGCAGTGGGCAAAACTGCTTGCGGCAGCTATTAGACACAAGCACATATTCCCTAAAACTGTTTTCACCATGCTCCATTGCACAGTGCGACATGTCCTTAATCTCTTTGTAGCTCAATACCAGGTTGTTCTGCTCATCTTCTGGTTTGTTATGAGGGGAAAGTAAAAGGGTATTTAAGTGTCTCGCAAACGAGTGTGAGGGGGAGTTAACAGAAATACACGGTAAGAAGTACCAGAGAACAACTCCCTGCCCCCCTGTTTAAACTGGGCTCTCTGAAGACAAAAGGCTCAGGGACCATATTGGAAGCAAGACAGGACATACGTGAGCAGTACTTTGAAAATTAATTAAAATAATTCACAGAAAGCCCCTTGGCCATATTTATAATCACACCATTGGTCTGTTATAGCAGCGACAGTGTTTAAAAGGCAACACATGTTTACTTGTGCTTAATAGTTGCCTCCAGCAATTTACATCTGCTAATGCAAAAATGGATAAACTTGTCTCGCAAATACTGGTGACAAAACCTGGCATCAACTTCTTATTTAGTACCTAAACACATGCAAGATTTTATGAATCGAGAACAGTGTATGCCATATCCAAACACGGACTGCAGTAAGAGTGTAGCCAAATTTTTTCTTTATTGCACCTTGAAGTACTATTTCATTAGTGGAGGAAAGAACAAATTTGGTTTTTATCTCTTCCGTTACATTGAATTAAATCAGGTACTTTTAAATTATGGACCTGAAATTACCAACACTTTGGACTCATGCGGTTTCCCATTAAATGTGCTAATACTGAATTATGTAACGTGTATTATTTCAGGTGGATTAATACATCAAATCTGTCTGCATTCATTTAGTATCTCCTTAACAGTGTAAATGTATTTGATCTGGAGAAGATTTATATATTTCATGTGTAGTGGTGAGATGGCAAAATTTCTTAGATCTTTCACATACATTTGTGTCTCTCAGAACGATTAAGGTCCAATAGAAGTTACTGCCACATCTCTCACCAAATAGCAATTGAGTGCAAAATTAAATATTTGCTACCAGAACCTACCACAAAAGTTAGCTCTGTGTACAGTGTTCAGATAGGACTGTTTGCTCTGCTCTTGAATTTGTTTTAAGGGTGGGCTGTTGTTTGAATTTTTTTTATCCGCTGGACTGTGAGAATTTCAGTTCATAGTTAATAAGAATACTTGTTCTCTAATTAATTGTAATTTTTGTGATCATATGTATTAGGCTAAAAATAGTTTCTAATTTAAAATTCAAAGAAGGCCTTAATAATATATAAAGTGCAGTCCTGACTAATTTCATCTGTAAATAATACAGAGAGCTCACGTGTAAGCAAGAGCTTACCCCCTGGACGTATGCTAACTCAAGCACAAGCATGGAGAGTGAACACGTGAGTCCGTTCTCTTTTTGGGTGATCATCTGATTTTCCTGAACTACCTCCAAATGTGAGTGTCTGTTTTTGTACACGACCACGAAGAACGTGGCCCACAGGTATTAAAGCCCATGCAAGCGTTGGGACAGCCCTGGGGCCCATGCATTGCATCACGTTGGTAAATGCATGCTCGGTGAGGAAGGTGGAGGAGCTTGCATGTTCCCTGAGCTTAGAAAATGTCAGTTTTACATGATGGTTAGATGCTAATGCCAGAAATCGGGGGAGCAGCAAAACAGGAATGAGTTTTGCAAAGGTTTATACTTTGTTTGTCTTTATTAACTGCTGCTGTTGAAACTTTTAACAGCCGCTCTGGAAATTGGGCAGACAACAGGGAAAAGCGGCAAGGACCATAATCTTCTGAAGGACGCCATAAAGATGAAACTAAAACTCCCACTGAATTACCTTTCTCATATATGCACACATTATAATAGAATTAGTAATTCTCATGATTCACCAAAATGACAGTTTCTTGCCCAGCCTGATTTAATGGGGTGGTTGTTCTCTGCCAAGGGCTGCCACCTAAAATACTGAATTTATGAGCTAGCTCACTAACTGAAACTCTGTAAGCTCCCATTTTTTAAAGCAAAGATCCTTGAATAATCTAGGCTGGTTCTCTCACGTTTGGGAGGAGTGGTGGAGAGGTAAACTGAGTTGCATAGAGTAGACCTGCAGAAATGTTTCTGACATGAATATCCTTCTAATAACCAGTACAGCCATCACTACGATATCGAGGCATCAGGGAACTGTATTATTTTTCATTTCTGTCTATAAGAATTTAATCAAAAAGCCACTGGAACTTATTTCTTTCCTCTGAAGGACTTCCACCAGGTGCTGTTAGCCCAGCTTTCTCTCCAGGTCTGTTACAGTGTTATAAAAGACTGATGAGAAGAGGGAATTTTCCTACTAAAATGAGAATAAATAATCATTTTTCACTCTGTAAGACCTGCTCATACAAATGGGATACTGCTACAATACAAAGAAAAATTGCTTCACGTTAATGCTTTGGTCACCGAGTCCAAATTACCTCTGGAAGTTGCAGGTTGAGGCCCATCCTCCAGGTGCTTTCTTGGGCCGAGCTCGCGAGCTCAGCGTGCCAGATAGAGAACAAAGTAATTTCCTTTTTGCACTTGCAGGACTCTAATGGCTTCTAATGGAATAAGCAGCACAACAGCCAGGGTTGTAAAAGCCAAACGTAGCTTCAATTTTAGCAAAGATTGAAGTTGTTAGCGCACGTGCTTGTGCCCTCCACTGTTGAGCAGTAAGACAGGGTAAAGGGTTGGACCGCCGGGAAGACGAAGGGTGCTTTCCAGGAGCCCGGGGAGGCTCCCCTGGGAACCTGCATCCCTGGGGTTTGAATAGGGGCAGGGGCATTCAAGGGTCAATTAAAGGACTTTTGCAGCAATGTTCCTATAATAGCAGGGAATTGGATTCAGTGACTCAAGAGGCTCCACCTATTTCCTATCTCTGGGATTGCTAAAGGGACTGAGCCACAGTCAACCTCTTGCCCTTGGTTCCTGGCTGGCTGCAGACTTTGAGAGATCCTGAATACAGGATTCCATCCCAGACTGTCAGAGGCATTTCGGCAACACAACAAGCTGTTGAGATATTCAATATAATGAACTTTGTCACTCTAATGGCCACACCATAAAATGAGAACAGATTCAAACAGCATTTTTTCCAGAGGAGATAGGTCTTAGATTTAGCTGAGATCATCATCTGGTTGACAAGGAGCTCCTTTAAAATAGGTTAATAGCTGTTAGATCACTGGAGATGCAGGTACAGAGTTGTGCAGGGAAAATCTGGCAAATTATCTTTTTCAAGAAGCAGAGCCATTTCTTACTTCTTATGAGTTTTTTCTGGCCTGTTCATATTACCTCCACTGCTGGAGCATATCCACCTGTTGCTGAATAGATAAGCACACTCTATACTGTGCTTTCGCAGAAAGAGCACAATGTTAACCCAGGAACTGAGAATGAGGCTGTGGTCTTTGTAACAATGTCTTAATTTTTATTTTGCGGTAAATATATGTCCTAGAAATTGATTAAATTTTAAAGCATGTTCTTTTATAGTCCACAAACGTACAGCCAACATAAAATCTAATTGTGCTAACACTGCATCTATTGTGACACAGTAAAGCCCTTACACTATGTATTGCATTCAGAATTGTATGTGGGACTTGACTGAACTCAAGCTTTAGTGAAATCGTTGACCATGAAAGAAAGGAAAATGGAAATGAAAGGCAGGGGTTGTCCTTCCCACCTGCCAGATGCTGGTCAGTCCACTTCTCTGTACCGTGGCATCCCCACCAGGAAAATGGTACAAGGTATCTGACCTCATATGAATATGTGGTACAAGTACAAAATACTGACATAAAAGTACTACTTATCAGCAGTGTTGTATCTAAGAGGGACTGTGAATTCATCATGATTTATGCCTGTGTTATGTTTTATAGCTTGCCATGTCATATGGACACTTTGCTGTTGATGATGAGTAGACTGAGACTGCAATATATGAGAAAGCTGTATCTGAACATCTTCTGTACGTTAAGTGGAAGGCCAAAATAATGTACGTCCCAATGCTGCTTCTTTCAAATACCAGCTCTCTTCTTATTCTAGAGTAGCAAAGACAGCTTTGCAGTGTCCTCCAGCTGAATATGATACACAGGGCAAGACCCATTCTGTCAGTAGGATGCAGTATATGGAATTCTCCCTTGTCCTCCAAAGAATTTTAGGCTACGTTTATGTCCCTTGGAGAGTCCCACTGAGAGACTGTAGGGTCCAGGAACCTGGCATGAAGCTCCTTTGCTGCATTGCTATTGCTGAGCTGTAGCATTAAATTTGAAATAGGATAATCTTTCTATAATTATCTTAGCTGCAGGAGACGTTGGGGAAGGTTACATTGATGTGCTGAACTAATATGGAGTCAAGAGACAAATGACATGGGCACCGACTCCTATCATCATTATTTTAAAATAATTGAACTAGGAACATTCCTCTCCCTGTCTTTTATGTGCTTATACAGCAAGTGTATTAGAGAGACAAAGGAATTCCTCCGACCGTGCCGCAAAAGAGACTCTCATGTGTACTTAGTGGTGATGGCTCCAGCGAGCAGACGGGGCTGCCTAGCTGGGTTGCACAGAGATGGATAAACTCCCTCCTCTCGGAGCAAATAGCTACTTTGCTGCAAGTGTGCTGAGAAGCACACAAGTATAAAGCTGCTGTTGTCAGCTTTATGTTGTCTCACATAAAGTCTTTTGTTCCAGAAATGTTACATAAAAAGGCCAGAGCACAAATTTATAGCTGCCCAAAAGCCACTCTGCCCAGGGAATAGCCATACCCAAGAAATTTTATGTTCAATCAAAGAAATGAAAACTACTTACCATAGCAACCTTGGCATCAGTGATAGCCCTCAGGTAGGGAATGCTTCTTCAAAGGAAGAAACGTGCTCTAAAATATTTTTTTATGCACCCACATGTTGGCTTCAGTCCTACAAACTGGTTTGTAGAGACCCTTGAAGTCTGTGAACATGAGACTTGGTCTCTTGGCCTCCATCTCATACTTCCAGACGGCAGAGCTGTGGGCACGATGTTTCGGTCTGTCTCACTCTTTAGCACCCCGTGCGTTTTGGGGACAGTTGATCAGCAGCATCTGCCACAAGCCAGGCAGAGAACTGGCACCATGCTGCAGCTGAGACACGCGGGCGTGAAGCCATGTGCTGCCTCTTGAAGCGAGGGTCTCTGCTCTTGAGAACTCAGAAAGTACCAATATGGATTCAGACTAGCATCCAGGATATCACTGTAGACTTTCTTCTCTCTCTGAAAGTACTGAATTATTTCATAGCATAATATATCTAGATACAGTAATGAAGAAATATATCTTCCAGACTTTTGCCCCTATTCCTGGTTACTGAGATTTAAGCATTCTGTTCGTGCTGCTTCAAGGACGATATTAATATGCAGCTTATTTCACTAGAGCTGTCTGCAAGTGGTTTCAGATGTGCACAGTTATAAGGAGCTTCAGCTCAAAACTCTGTGGTTTTCAGGTCTCATTATTTGTTTTGGTTTGGGTTGGTTTTTTTTTTCCCCTGAGGTGAAGTGACAATATTTCGTATTTAAATTTCTCCCATTCTTTTTGTTGAAAGTATAAACTGGGGAAAGAAGGGGGCATAAATGCAAGACCGGTCCCTTGTGATGTAAAAACTCATTCCTCCCTCTAGTAATCTTCCAGCCAGCTGCTGTCTAAAATGCTCAAAGAAGTGTCTTTAAAATAGGTTATGAGAGCTGCCCGCTGGTTATGCTCCTCAGTGCATGGTGGCTGTTGGTGGGAAGCCACCCCAGACACTCTGGGAAATGTGGAAAGTGAGGGAGAATCATTATTTTGCTGTCTGCTCTCTGTCTGGCTGTACTTGTTCAGTGGTGGCCCGATGACATTGGCACCAATGTCCTACACACAAACGGCACCAGCAAAAGCAATAGTGGAGAATCCTTGGCATGACAGAACCAGGAAAGGGTCTGACGGGGTCTCCCTGACAGAGGTCAAAGTCATCGAGACTGGGACTTCTGGCATCTGACTCCTCTTCCTCACGCTCCTTCAACCTCTCTGCATCCCTGAGAAGCCACTTCATCCCCCGCGCCTCCTTCAAGGGGCGAATGGCACTTGCTTCTTTGTAAAGCCCTTTGGGATCTTCTTTTGAAGGAACTGGATATTATTCTATGAAGTTACGGAGGGTCAGTTATATTTTTAATTACTTGTATGTGTCAGGTCCTGTCTTCCTCAGTGAGCACTTGGAGGCAGATCTGACATAACGTGCTTCCCTGAGATTGCTTAACAGAGCATCGCAGTGAGCTGAGCCTCTCCACAGGGCCAGCGACGTGTGCCACAGTCTGCAAGCGCGGCGCATCTCACCTCCAGCCTCCGGAGCTCTTGTGTTCCTGGAATGGAAACAAATGGGGGGTGGTGGCCACAGCAGCTAATGACGTTGCTGGGGCCTTCTCTTTTCCTCTGCTTGGCTTGAATGAGTGAGTCTGAGTAAGAGCAGCCTGGGCTGAAGCACGGACCAGTCCCAGGTGAAGGGAAGGTTCCCGCTTTCCTTAGGAATGACAAAGAAATCTAGAGGGGCAACACTGATGGCTTTTCCTACAGGAGGGAATTAAGGATCGCAGTGCCTTGGCTCTGTCATGACTTGCTGTGTAAGCCTGGACAGACATTGCCATAAAAAGTAACAGCTCTCTTATTTCATTATTTTTGCCTGTAAGGTGCAGCTTTCTTCCTTACTTTTAGATGCTGCAAATCGTTATTAATATTTATAAACTGCTTTGTTGTTTTCTGATAGACCAAATTCCAGTGCAGCAGTCACCTGCAACTGTCTTAAATTGTGCCTTCCGTCATTAGTGTTACTGGGCTATTCCCTAGACCTACCCGATATCATGGCAACATTATTTAATTGCAGAGTCAACTGGCCCACTCTTGAAGATAACTACTGTGCGGTGCAGTATGGCTTGACTCCTCTGTTGATTCTGGTCTCAGTGTTATCAGGGGTAATTTCATGTTTTATTCTAAATCTGTAATAATTATAATTTCAAATTATTAAGCAAAAAGTACTGAAAAAGGAAAATAAGAACGATTAACTTCTCATCAGTGTCATGGCTAAAAACTAGGCTTTCAAATAGTAAATAGCGTAAGTGGGTTATAATTCATGGTGCGTTAAGAGATGTCACAGGGGGACACAATTCTAAAGAAACACACAAACAAGAGGCTTTGGGACTCCAGAAATTTAATGGAAAAGTCCCATTAGTTTCAACAGGAGAAAGAAAATGATTGTGTGTCAGAATATTACTAAATTAAAAATAAGTGGGGTTAGAACATTACCTACGTATATTGCTGACGTTGGCTGGAGGTAAGCAGTTTTGCATTAGCATCAGATAATTTTTTCAGTAGCATCCGCCTTGCACATAGCGAGTTTTCCTCTTCTTCTGGCAGGAAAGATGTCACAATGATTATTTTAATGTTATTTATCCTTTCTGGGGCTATGAAGATTTGAAGCAATTATTTTATAGGTTGCTTTTTCTTACTCTGGATCAGAATCAGCCATCCCAATTAGGTATAAATGTGCATACATGGAAACATTGCAGACAAACTCAGCCTAAGACAGAAAGTCAGCAAGGGGAATTTCAGCCCAAATGGTTTAAGTCTGGCAAAGTTACTAACAACAGAAAACAGGGTCTTGTAACAGAAAATGTCAGGCAGTCGTACTCAGAGATATTGCTACCTGGCCTGCCTAGGGTGGATATTTTATGTAACCAAACAATAAGATAGGCATTATTTTTCTTTTTTACTCCCATTAATTGCCGTGCTGTTGCAGACATGTAATGCGAGTTGATAGGAAGGGTTTTTTTCCACCCTGTTCCAAATCTTCTGAAATGTCATTGACTCTGGGAAGGGGGAAAAGGAGAAAACTCTTCCCCCAGTATTTGTGGTATATCTAAAGGGCTATTTTCCTTTCTTCGTGCCTATCTCAGGACTGTCTTGTATTCAGACAATGCCAGCTCTTCTGCCTCTCCTGATCTTCTGCCCAGAACATGGTGTTACTTCAGACAGACTGGGAGTTCTCCTAATTAAAGTAGCTGTTTTATTGGAGTTCGCGTCCAGTTGGATCCCAGATAATTTGGTCAGAGAAATTGGAATTGCAGGAAAACAGTCAGTTTATCCCCACTTTTCATTTTTGATTGTTCCTCCCCTCCTTTCCGTAATATTTTAATCTGACCCTGATTTGACCTAGTATAATTCAGCAGGAACATATGCAGCACCTTGTTCTGCAGTTCCCCATATGGCACAGTGAGGGAAGGAAAGCTGGTGCCAATTGCAGATCCAATTATAGCCAAGCAAGGTTGCTCCATTATTGCATTTGAAGCCATAATTAAATTTGCTAACCGTGAAGAGGTGCCAAACCTGCCATTTCTTTGGAATATGGGACATCTGTTTAGTGCTAATGCTAACATGGGATTTGAGAGGAAACATCAAAACTTCCATCAGTTTCTGCTGTTTCATTTCTTCATTAAAAAAAAATCTTCTCGTTAGTAGCTCCTTGGTTTCAGTTTTACATTTCTTGAGTCATTTCTAAACTGATGGTTGCAAAAGCTCTGGCTCCTGTGCAAGCCAGATCCCTTCTGGAAATGTATCGAGATGCATTAAGGCAGTGCTGTTCCAGAGCTAATATACCCCGTAGCATTTCGTGTGTGCACGTTGAGCTGATGCAGCTAAATGGCTGCTATTCAGCCGACTGTGCACAGGAGCTAGCGTGCTCTGCCTGTATCCGTACTCCCGGACCTTCCTAGTCATGGTTCCTTAACTGATTTTCTAATAAATGGTGGTGGGTTGTTTTTTTTTTTAGATGACAGCATCCTTAAGTGTGACCAAGTTTTGCAGTCAAAGCGGCCTCACACCATTTGCTTTCCCCAGCTCCACAGTGTCGCGTGGCCTTGAGTTTCTCTTGTCTGCTCGCACTCTGCCCTGCCTCTGCCCAAAGCTGCCTCTTTTGCTTTCCCTAAAGGCATGCTTACAATTGCATGCTTTTTGGGTGAATTCAAAAGCTCCTTGCTGTTTGGTGCTAGTACCACCTCACACGAGTTCAGCATGGGATAGGGTTTCTGATGGGAGACTACAGAAACCCTTACGCCATGTAGACTTGTTACACCTTTCACTGCAGGCACGCACTCCACCAAATTGCTGTGCAAAAAAAGAACCATCTTTTTCTTGCATCTGGCAGTGTTAGAAAAACATGTGTACCGTAAAGTACCTGAAGTGGTGATTTTTCTGCCATGTGATCCGTTGATTTCAGTGCAATGCGAGACAGGTTTTGTGCCCACTGGCCCTTTACAGCCTTGAGTCTGTCGTGACCAGGTAAATGTAGGGCTGACAACATCTGCATAGTTGAGAACAAACTTCACAGCAAAGTTGGGGTAGGGGTGCCATGCCCCTGGTCCAATCTGAGCGGGGTAAGAAAGAGGATGAACAGTAGCAGATGCAGAGTAATGCCGACGTGAAAGCTTTAAGTGTATTTTAGTGATTGAGAGAAACACGAGCAGCAGTTATTGTTGTTACCAACCAGGCACAGCGATGAGAGTTGCCCCTTAGCATTTCAGCATCCAGGTCTTTTGTGTGGGAGATAAAGCTCTGTGCTTTGACGGTCAGTTCGGACATCTTTTAAAACAGACTTGATACGTGTATCTGTCTTTACATTTTTCTTCTTCACATGCCTTCTACTTTCCTTGCGGTTGTTCAGAGCTGGGATTGCTCGCTCTTAAAATGATAACACCATTTGCTAAATGGAATGTCAAAATACATGGGGGAGTTGCATGCACTCTCTTGGTATATTTTTCCCCCAATGAGTTAATGTTTTTATGAGTTAATGTCCTTATTGTTAATATACAGCCTGGTTATAAAAAATTAAAATATAGCAAGTCTGTGTAGGAGAGAGAAAAAAGCAGCAAGGTTCAGGTAAAATGCCTCTAGAGATTCCATTGGAGACAGGATGATGGATTCAGCCATTCATTCCCAAAGTATATAATGGCTGTAAGAACAGGCACTGAAAACATTATAAATTAAAACATGGATTTCTGTTACTACCTTCAAATGGCAGTTGAGAAATGCGTGAGGTTTAGGGTTGAGAGTGGATATGTTATCCTATAATAACACCATTTGCTACTGACAGATATCAAAATGCAATGTAATTACACTTCTAATCAGACATGCGTGTTTCATAACCATATCGCACTTCCAAATGCATTTTTCCTCTTAGAGTTTTAGAGAGAGAGAGATACAACCCGAGACCCAAGAGACTGCAACAGATATATTTATAAGTACTTCTAAGCATGCATTTGGCTGGCAGCCTCAGAAGTGAAAAAACAGGATCTGGTGGTTTGGAGCACCTGCCTGGAAAGCAAGATTTCATAATTCTCTTCTCATCTTTCCCCTCAATGAGTGGGTCTGCAGACAAACCAGGTAACGCCTTGCCTCTTTTTACTGGCCAGCTAGAAATTCTAGTTACCCACCAGAGTCTGAGGAGTTAAACAGCAGTTTCGGAAATCACAGCGTACTCTTTACAGTTATTTTCAGTATTAGAAAATACTTGAAGGCTACAACGAACAAACAAATGGCTCATCACTGGCATATTACTGAATGCTATTACGAGTAAGGTCTGGGCATGAGTTCGTTGAATTTAGAGTGGGACTTTCGCCCTATGCTGTTTCAAGAGGCAGCATTACAAACACTCACCTGTGTTGGCTGATTTCATCCAAACCAAAAGTTTTCTTTTTGCCTCTGCAAAAAGCTGTACAAAGCTTCAGAGCACTCCAAATGGTTCAAATGAAAAATACTCTATTTTAATTGTACTAGCCCTTACATGGGTTGCTCTGAAAGCTGGCTATATGATATAATTCTTCTCTTTACATTTAGACATCTGCGTAGGAAGAGTCTTTGGAGCTGGATACATAATTCAGTTAAATTGTTGGTGGGACGATAGACCAAGGTCAACGCTTCCCTCTGCTCATTTCACAAATTCCGGTGGGGTTTTTTTCACTTGTCAAAGCATTAGAAAAACAGCACTAAGGAAAAAGACTTGTACAAATAGAGTTGGATATGAGCTTTTGTACAAGGACATCTTCTGTATCGGTGAAGTGCAGCTGATGCTCTGAGAGCCTGGGAGGTAAGCTCGTGGGAGGTATTTTTAGGTAAGCAACATATCTCTGTGAGCCGATCTGCTGTTCCTTGAAGGACACTAAGCAATTCTTGATGTTGAGATGATATTTACTTTAAAATAGTATGATTCTTCCTGATCACCACCATCTAGATATCAATCATGTAACTTAATTCTGGACACTTGAAAGGTGTGTTTATTCCTTCATTGGAGATTACATGGAAACTTGAACAGAATTCCCAACCAAAGGACATAAAGGTTTGATATCACTCCTCCTGCTTAGCCAGTGTTTTGCAATTTGCTTCCCGTCTTTTTTTCTTATCTCCATCTTCATATTAGTTATTCTGGATAAAGAGGTAAACTCTCAAAGTCATTGAATTTTTGGTACTTTTGAACAGATTTTATGTTCCAGATTCTTTCACGATCCCAAATAGCTATATAGCATCTCATTCCTTAGGATACCTCAGGGCACTTTCCAATTCAGTTATGCCACTCTAAGAATATCTGTAGTGAATACAAACCCACTTTTCTTCGGCTGTTTGCATAGCCTCAAAGCAGTTAGATTTTGTACTGTCTAGCTCCTGCCTTTAGATATTCTGTACCTACTCTTTGATATCCTCTCTGAAAGACTTTATTGTTCTTTCATGTGGATTAATAAGACTCTAATCAAACACAGTAAAATGTCTATGGCAAATTCATTTACAGAATATCAAAGGAATAAAAATAATGGTACAATAGTGCTATTTATATTACAATCGTTTGCAACTCAGTAAGTTCTTCTTACGGCTTGGCCTGCTGTGAGAATAGGAACTGATGTTGCCATCTGTTACTTTTAGGGAGCTCCTTTCACTCCTGCGTGCTTCAAATGATATGCACGCAGTCCCAAGTGTCACTCATGGAGACATGAAGCAACGTTTTCAAGTTCATAGTGCATTATACAACAGCAGGGAGGGCACCGAGGTCACTGGAGCTTGGATAAAAAAGCTGCAAGGGATTTTCATTTTTTAAATGACCCTGCAGAGAAGACAACACGCATGGACATTAATGTCTTGTCCATAAGTTCGGGCTTTTCTGCTCACCAGACATTTGTGATCTGAATATTTGTTTTATGGAACCTCACAAAGTCTGTGCCAGTGCACTGTCAATGCTTCTGGGCTCTGTTTTATAGCATAGATTTACAACATAGATTAGCTTTTGAGGCTTTTCCTTAGCTCTGACGGCTTTCATTTTATTGTGGGATAGTCAGGGGTTTGTAAATCCAGGGGTACACAGCTGAATGGGGTTAAGCTTCTGGGGATATTTCTGGCTTATGTGTCTTTTATGCGATTTCCTGCAGTTGCAGGGAGGTGGCTCAGCGACCTAAAGGATCCTTTCCTGTCACTAAGACAAATGCTTCTGTATTGAATCTATAATGTTCCAATTTCATATAATGAATCACTGCTACTGGCTTGGTATAAAACAATATAAAAATATGCAAGAGGACAAAAGTATAAAATTATATACCAAATAGCAGTTTTCCATACCCAATTCCTTTTATTTCCAGGACATTTTGGGGTTTTGCTTGTGTTTTTGTTTCAACACAGGTTAATACGTGTTTAGAAATATTTTGCAAAATAGAAGTTCTAAGATTTGATGATCTCTACGAAGTAAATAAAGGAGGTTTGAAACATGCATAACTTTGAATGGCGAGATACAACCCAAGCAAGATCTGGTGCGCAGTTCTAGTTAGAGAGATGAGATATTTCAAATCTGATATTTTACGCCTCAGATCATTCGTTCTAATGTATCCATTCCTCTGGTGTCGACTAAGTGAAAGCAGCAAAGGATTATTCACCCTCTTAGTTAACTTGGTGTTAACTTATGAAAGGGTTTTTTGGAAAACCCATTCCTCTTGTAATCAGGCCGTAAGCTCGTGGTTGCTGTCGTTCTGCAGCACTGCAACTCACTTGGGTGACGTAGGCGAGTACCCAGACCAGCCCTCGTGTTTTAGCTGTCGTGCAGCTTCAGGGAAAAAAGTGAGGTCAGACCAGGCAGTAAAATGTCTCATTGCAGGGGGTTTATTCTGTGGAAAGAAATGTTGCAAATACGCCAGTTTCTTACTGGATTCTCTTGCTGATGGCATTAGTTTTTAAAAGTCATTTCTAGTGGATCCTCAGGGGCACTAAGGCATTAATCTACAAAATTAATGTACATTTTGCCTTACAGAGGAGTTTTGGCAAGTTTACCAGGGCAGTCGTCGAGGCTGGGTTTTCAGGTGTCTGTTAGGAGCAGAGGCCCATTGAGCATTGATGGGATTTGAGTTCCTAAATCGCTCTTACGCTTCTGAAAATTCTGCCTTGTAAGTCTGTGGGTCTACTCACACAGCAACTTACAGCTGTGAGCAAGTGAACTTTGAGTGCTAAAAATGCCATAAAATAGCTGCCTTCTCATCTTTTTTTTTTTTTCTTCTTTTTCAAAGAGACTGGCCTTAAAGCAGTATCCAAGTCAGCAGATTAAAAGGGATTGTTCACAACAGAAAGTCTAGTAGGAGGAGCTTCCCTTGAAATAAGCTGCTCTGGGAAAAAGCCAAATTGATAGATTTTTATCAGTACTGTAACAAGGCAGCAGGGGTACTCTAATTACCAGTGCTTAATGAGCAACCCAACACGCTATCAGGGAGGATAACTGTCCTGAGTCTTGTGGCCATTAAGGATGTAGTTTTTAAAATAATTTTGGGGTTTCAGTCTTTTGGCTTTTTGGTGCCACTTGCTTCCCGCCAAGCCAACCCTGCCATACAAGCACCACCCTCATTAGCCATTGCAGGTTCCAAACAAGAGCCAAACTTCAAGGCACAGATTCCTAGAAATGAAAGTTTGGTGTTTCAGCTGTTCACAAAACTACAGATTTTTCAGCTAAAAATAAAAAAAATCGCCTAAACGGTGGAGCAAGAACATGATTTGACCAGATCTTCAGCTGGTATAAAAAGATAGAGACCGTTGATGTGTGTCATTGAAAATACCATCTGAAGCTGAAGTGGAATTGCAGGCAAAAACCTTTCAAGTAATCACACAAGCCTTAAAGAGTGAAAAGCAATAATTATCTCCAAAATGCCAAAGACCTTTCTCTTAGGAGAATCTTTAATTTGCTGATGACTTTCTGTACATAGGGTTTTTAGATAATTGCTGAGGTGATGTCAACATTCATTAGCAAAGAAGCTTTCAGTGAAGTAGTAAGAGGTCTGCAGAGCTCATCGGCATCGTTACTGCCATGTTTGGACAATGGTGGCCAGTGCATGCTTCAGCCGGAGAGCCATCTCTCTGGCACATCAGTTCTTGCAGGTTGTGAGTGGATATAGGGTCATGCTTCAGCAGATGGCTTCATCGGGGTTTTTGTTTTCACTTGGAAGGCAGGGAATAGAAGTACCTTGATTTAGTAGAGAGCACTGCATGAGGAAGAGAGAAACATTTTTTGTGAGCTTATATGTTCTGGACTCTGATAGGTATTGGAAAACATTATTGAAACTTTGCCAAATGGATTATCCAAGCTTTTTGTTCAATTGCCTGACTTTTGGAAAAAAAATAAAACCTGAGAACAAATAATATCTCATTATACCAAGTCAGATGACATTAGAATAAAATGGATGAGATGAATAATATCAAGAATCAATTTTTATGCTTGGAATTAATTTTCTGAATAGTGATCCACTGAATGTTGCCATAATTAGTGCATTCTTCATAAACCTATTAGCATATCTTTTTTAAGGCTGAATTTACCACACAGTTACAGCTCCACTTTTACGTGCTCGCCATCATCAGCTGCAGCCAGAATTTCAAGAGCACAATTTTAATATTGGCACCAAGAGTGTGGCCAATGCATTTCTAGATCTAAGAAGGAGCTCACTGTATTTTTTTAATTTCAACTGATTCCCACTTCTTTAAACAAAAATGAAGCAACTTGTGGGGTTTTTTCTGGGCTTATTGGTATTCCCAGGACACTAAACTAGGGCCTGAGACTCACGGGCTCAGTCCTGTCCGTTGAAATGGGAAGACAACACAAGTTTTCTCATACAGGTTTTCAGTGAGCACCTCAAGATGGAGCATTGATTGCACATTCTGCCCCCATGCTGTCTTTGTCTACAGGAGAGTTAGCATTTGTGGTGTCACTCAAAGTGAACTTTTACTACCCACAACAACCTATTTCTGTAGCAAAGGTCAGATTTGTTATCTATCAGGATGTAGCAGCACAGTGGAATAATGAGTTGCCACAATGAACTGGCCTTTTTACCTTCTGAATGGGCTTCTAAATCAAGCAGAGGGAGCATTGACTGAAAATCATTGGGTCTGTCTACTTGAAAGGTCATGGTCTGAAATACTGCAAGATAATTTCACCCTGGTTTATATAGTGAAGCAGTCTCTGGTACAAAACCCAACATCTACACCAGTTGTTCAGTTCTCCGTCCTTCTTGGGATTTGAGATGGTAATGGGAAAAAAGACTACTTGGATCTGTTACAGACCTAAATTAGTCAAGGAAAGATAGAAAACAATAATGGTTTGGCCTCTTTTTTTTTTTTTTTTTTGCTTTGTGGCAAAAGCCACCATAGCTTGCAATGACTTTCCTTAGAGAAAGCACATGCTTCCTTAAAGTCCAAGTAGAGCTGCCTTCCTTGGCCAACAGTGGAGCTTACCACAGCCTGTGTGTGGAGAGTATATCTTTCCAAGCCTTGCTTTCACAACTAGTTTATTTTGTCTTGCTCAATACTCAGTTAATTATACCCATTTCCTTCCAACTTTACTTCCCAGTTCTAAGGCTCTTCTCTTTACACTCCTCAGTCAAGACAGGGTATTTCTTAAACACAGGGCTGCAACTTCCAGTGTAGCCAAAGATAGGCAATTCACATGTTCTTGTGGCCTGTGACAGCAATCTTTGGTTTTCAACCAGTCAAACATTCATCAGCTTTATCAAATGGAAGTGCTACATAAAAGCAATACTCAACATTATACAAGTAAAAAATAGACTTCAGTAACCGGTAAATTAAGCTCTTAAGAAATACAACTGCTGCTTGATCTGTTTTGGAAGGGTGTTTGGCCCTTGGCATATGGATGAGCATCTGACATTAGGCAAAAACTTCTCTGTCTTTCCTCTAACTCCTGTTTCTTTTACAGACAAGCCAAAGTTCATTGCCAGTAGCATTTGAAACAAAGAAAGTTCTGCTGTTTAAGTGAAGAACATCAGTCTAGACAGGGTCCAATTCTCTTCCTGAAATTGGCTTTGCACTGCTGTGTTATTTACCTTTATGATGTTGCGTCAATACACCCAGCTTTTTCCAGTAGCCATAAAAATATTTAGTTTTACTGCTGCAAGACAATGCTACGACTTGCAAAATATCCTGAGCTCCTGGACCCGAGAATTTCACCTGTGTGAGTTTGTCCTCCTGACACAAATCCTTCTCTGACACAAGGCAACTTCACCTCTTCGGTGCAGGAGGCAGAGCTTTTTTGGCTACTGGTCTGAGGCTGCAAAGCAAAGTACTAAGAGCAAACGATTACCACAGACCTTTCCATCTTCCCTATCAAAACCCACCAGGCATCTCTGAATTACTCTTTTCTTCACTGACTACAGAGCAGTGGGTAAAAAAACCAAAACCCAAAACCACATGCACCCCATGAAAATAAAACAGAGCACTCCATGTCTCGCACGGTGCTCTCCAGGGGCAGGATGAAAGAAAAAGGAATAAACCATGCCTGACAGATGTTAATGAAACACAGAGATTCATTTTAATGAAGCACTGGAAAGTGGCCAGTCTGTTGTAGTTAGGACATTATAAGCCGTACAGAAAAAGGAAAGGACACAAAGAATTGGATCTCTTTTCTAAAAAATATCCTTCTTTAAGGATGTTTGGGAGAGTTTGTATGGTTGTCACAGGGCGTCTTCATCTATACACAAGCAGAAAGCCTTACCTCCTGCGAGGCAGAAGAAGTGCTCTGATGACAGTACAGTTCTTGGGCACCAGCACAGCTCCATCCAGATCTGCTTGTTAAATCCTCCTGTAGCTACTTGGGGAACAGTTTCAAAAGGTCAGTAAGCACCACAAATTCCAAATGACAGTTCATTAATTTGGTTCAAAAAAAAGTGGCTGGATTTTCCTCTGTTCTCCCACTGTAAATGCTACTCAAGCAGTTTCGAGTGATGCTGCAGAACAGCTCTTCCCAGGGACACCAAAAAAACCTCTCGCCTTTCTCTGCAAAGGTATCCGCTGGTGACATGGGCTGCTGTTGCTTGCAGCAATACAAGACTGTGCCTGGCTGTTCTGAACTAGATTTTGTGTTGCACGCAGCCCACTTTTGTTTTATCTGTCATCACCCAGGGAGATTATGATATTTAGACGTATTACATTTGAAACAATATTAGGAGGAATAAAATATTAAACTAAATGTAATAAAGAGATAAAGTAACATGTGCACAAGGTAGAATGCTAACTTTAAATATTAAAAAAACCCAAACCAAACGAATTGAGGGAACTTGTGGACCAGCAGTCTCAAGATTTATTCCACATTATTATATTAACTTCAGGATTTAAATTTGGCTTTTGTTCCAAGTAGACTCCCTTCAGGAGTTGTGGCTAATTTTCAACATACTTAAGAGGGTACACTGAGCCCTCCCAAAAGAGTAATTTCATTAATTGCTTGGTACTGCTCCTGCTTGGACTTATAATCCTTTTTTTAAATTACAAAGAGTATTCAAGCCAAGACATCTTCCCTACATGCAGCACCATAAAAGATTACCCTCTGCGATTCTGCTGCTGCTGTTGACACAGTGGTCCTCTGCAAATTTCATATTTCTAGAAAGGGATCTGTTTATAATAATATTAATGTACACACGATCCCTACAAGCCTTCACTTTAATCTTGGTTAAATAGCCAAGTTATTAAATAGTAATTCCTGGTGCTGGAAAAACATCATCATCCCCTGAGACAAAGCAGGAACAGGAAATGTTTAAGGCACTGGCATTTTAAAGCTAATTTAAGCAGGATTTATCACAATTAGAAAAAGAGTTAATGAGGGATATATGCACATTGTCTGGCTAATAGTGATCCACGTTCTACCACCATCATCAAGCTGAAGCATAGGTTAGAAGGGCAAACTCCTGCCCTGTCTGCAAACACCGATGTGACTGCCGTGGCACAAGCTAAGCATCTCCAACATCACTTTCCAAAGAATCAGTGTGAGAGCAGCTGTGAATAGTATTTAATAGCCCAAGACAACTGAAATGTTATTGAAAAGAATAAGAGAATTTCTGTGGCTTAAGGCAATATAATTAACCCTGCCTTCCGCTCTGGTTTATCTACAGAAGAAATACCTAGGACAAATTTTATCAACTGCACTCATGATTTCTGCAAAGAAAGGTTTGTGAAAAGGTGAATGCTGGCTTAAGTCTTCATGATTAAGAAGTTGTTTTAAGTACCATCTCACAGGCGTTCTGCACCTCCTGCTAGAGCTGCCCATCTGTCTCTATTGAACAGATCGGAGTGCAGGTACCAAGTTCAATGCCGTTAATACTCCGCAGGCTCCAATCTCAGGCCTGCCTTCTAAAACTACTGGTTCCTAGTCCCCTTTTAGTGATTATATAGGCATTATTCCTGTCCACGCTAAGACCGGGGTTTCCCTGTAAAGCTAAAAGTGTGCGTGTATGTGGATAGATCAATGGGTGAATGGAAGGAAGAAAGTAAAGCAAGCAACAAAGGCACACAGGCAAAATAGTAGGGGTTTTGAGCTCTCTCCAGGAGCGGCATTAGTATTATATGAGAATGGCAGCTATGCTTGGCAAGAGCTGAGCTGAAATCCGGATCAATGGTAGGGAAAAAAAGAAAATTGGGCCATGGAAAGCAAGCCATCTGATGGATATGAGAGAGGTGGATATTTGAGAAGGTTAATCCTAACACAGAAGGCAACAAAACATATGAAGGGAGTCTAATGTGTGCCAGTTTCCAGGAAAAAACATTTTTAACAGCTATTCTGCTAGAGCGGCAAGCTCTAAGTAATGGGCAAGCACTGTCAAAGATTTGGCTGACTAGATCTTCTCTGCAGCGATACAAACCACACTGCTTATAGAAAAGGAAGTAGTAAAAGCATCTGATGTTCCAGATTTTATTACTTTTGGCTAGTTGTAGTTGAAGGGGAGACCTTGCAGAAGACCTCTTCAGGGTCTGGGGATTCATGTGAAATGGTTTTAAGGTCTAATGAAAACCCCGGGTAGATTACCTAAATATATGCAAAAAAAAAATCAGTAACTTTGGTGTCAGTGTTAGCAGTGGGGTTTGTTCACTGTTATATTTTGCTGTGTGTTTTTCTTGGGATCGCGGAGAGGAAATACCAGGATCTTTAAAATACATTAGCCCAAATTTGGAATACTTATTTTATCCATTGTCTCCATGTGACAAATTAAATTTCAGGGCAATCTGAATTAGATTTTGGAGCAAGTAAAAGGGTCAGCCTGAGGGTTTGTAGCCCCATCAATAATGGAGCTTGTGTTCTAATATGAAATTAATTCAGCACATCCTGTTTTACGTGGATAATTTAACACAGCAGCTTTCGAATTTGCTGAGACTGAAGGCTAAAGTCTCAATAAGTCATTTAAAACATTTTCAAAAAATTGAGATGTAGTAATTTTTCAGCTTACCTGACTCACAACTAGGTTCTGTGCCAAAACTTTGGAATAGAATCACTTCACTCCTTTTTAAGTCCTGCACTATTTAGAGCCTGTACTGATTTGATTTTTTTTTTAAAGTGCAGCTATAAATCGTTTGTTGTGACTGATAAGCAGGGCAGCAAGAAACACACTGTGTCTTTGTAGCTTCCAAGTGTGCTTACTACTATAAAAAGCAGCTTGATGCAGACTTAAACCCAAGCTGCTGATGCAGGCTCTTAGCAGGAAAGCCCTCAGAGGAAGGGATGTGCGTAGATGAAAAGTAGAGTTGATTGAAACAAGGAGGTCTGAATTTAAATGTGATGTTTCTGGTCTTTGTTACAAAATCAGGAGATGGTTCCTTTCCATCTTGAATTCTCCAGATGTGTCTGACCTTATTCTTCTCCTGCTGGTCAGCTGCTTGGATATATTTTTTTCTGTGCAATCATCTAGAAATTTTTCAGGAAGGTTTTGGCTGTGTTTGTGGGATATTGTAGGTTAGATAAAAATTCCGCATGTGTTTCAAATACGCTTCAAATAAATTTAAAACTTGGAACAGTTTGATCTTTCAGTACCTTTCTGTATTAACTCTGTTGCTAAAGTCTTCTAGTTTCTCTAGTGAAGCTGAATTTGCCCTTTCAGTATGTCTGCGGAACTAAAACCAGGGGTAAAGCAGAAGAAATATTAATCTTCTTATGCCAAGGGGAGAACAAGTGTCTGCCCCTGTGGTCCATCTCTAGGCTAGAACTGGAAGAGCTCCCACTTTGTTTAGTGCCGTTCAAACTTGTCACTATAAGTGGATTTTTGCCAATCCGGTCTCAAAGTCCATCCCTGCTGCCCCTGCAGCCTCTTGCAACTTCAGCTCCTGTTCTGTTCTCTTTTTTAGAGATCCTCATACCATTCTCCTCACCTTAGAATTTTTCAGTACCGCACTAAATTACACGACTAACATCTCACAGGCATGGTTTGGTTCTTCAGTAAATACCAGGAGATGGGAGTCAGAAATAGAAGATCACTCACTGTGCCACAGGGAAAATGTGGTAACATGAATACAATCTCCATCTCCTTTCAAGTTTGTGGGATTTTCCCCTCCTCCATCCTCCCAGTCCCACAGCTCTGTAACTGTGTCGGGAATATTAAGAAAAATAGGTAACCAATATAGTGCAAACATTCTAAAGGAAACACCCAGTTTTTGAAGTCTGAAATAACTTGATCTTGACATAAAATCCCCCCCAGGTGAGCAAATCCAGTTGCCCTTAGCAAATAAGGGTTAATACACTGCAAATCTTGCTTTGAGCAACACTAACTACTATAACAAGACTGAAAACCATGTACAGTCCCACAGATGTTTTCTGCTTTTTGGCTATTTCAGTTGTTTCTTTATCAAATTAGCTCGCTAGAGTCAAGATAAAGATGCAGATGTCTTGGGTATCTTTACTATGTGCAGCAGAGATTTCTGATCCACTCTGTCCCACGTACACAGCTCTGCATGAAGATGGCAGCTCAGGTCCCAAAAGCAACACATAAGCTGCATCTGTGCATCATTTGGCATACACTTCAGGCTTACTTCTCAGCACAGGCTGTAAACGCAGCGAGGCTCTCTCCAATTCCAAAGTCAAGCTGGCCCTGGATGTGTACAGATCTCCACGTTAACTGATTTTAAGACTCCTTGTTTTCCAACAGTTGTTTTTTATTCTGAATTGGAGCATTTTCATGTCTCATGGAATAGGGTCGATTTGAAATGTTACTTTTAATTCTAGCATTTTTCTGTTCATAAATACAAAGTTTTCTAAATGGAAGATTGTTTTGAAATAAAAAGAAGTTCTCTGTTTTCAAACAACAATTAGAGGGCAGAGAACTGTTGAGCATTTGATAACTTTTTATTGGTTCTTATTCCCTAAAATCATCATTATTTCCATAGCATCTAAAGACATTAACAAGGGCTGAAAGCAGGTGGAAAAGACTGCATCGCAGTCCACTTTCTTGTAAAGAAAGACAAGTAGGTATAACCAAAAATCAGAATAAAAGGGACAAAATTCACAGCTGTAGTGAGTGGCAGCAGATGTGTGCCCAAGCCCTTTTGAGTGTCACGTTGCTGCTGTGCCGTGCTGGAAGAGGGGCGACATGGGGACTCCAGAGTGGGGATGACCCTGTGGGACAGAGAGGAAAGGGAAAGGGCAGCCAGAAGGTCTTGCCGTGATTCTGAGAAAGAGCGAGGGTGTCTTCACATGTACTATCATTGTTCACACAGCTAAATCATGTGGAAATGATTTCCTTCCTGAATGTGTATTAACCAAAACAGTTCAATCTGCAATATCTTCTAAACATGCAAGAAGTATCAGGAGTTTCCATCGCTGTGTACTGGCGTGCTGTGCACAGTAAGTCAATCTTCCACTAGATTTGACTTCCAGGTGTCACTGTAACTGTGCACTTACTTTTGCATAGCAGATTGGTGCCTTCCTGGAATAGACCTGCTAGTCAGTAGCAGCATCTGGTATCATCAGAAAGTTCTAAACAAATATAGTATTAGATCAATCTGTTCCTCCTAGAAGAATTTTAGTTCCTTTTGCTGTTTCTATTTATGGGCCAGTTGTTCTTTTAACCACGTGCAGCTTGCATAGAGATACAGATAAAGAAGCAGAACAAATAAGTTATTTTTTTTCATTTAAGAATCTAAGTCACTAAATCATTTAAGCATATGCCTAAACTCAGTGGGTTTTAATAAGATTTAGCCACATGCTGAAGGTAAGTAGGTACTTAATGCCTTTTGAAAAAAATGGGTATTTAAGGAAAGCACCTAATGATACAACAGTACCTTTTTTCTGTATTTAAGAGGCTTCAGTTCAATGCACAAACATGGTATTAAACTTCTGAGATCAGTCTAGTTAGTTCTTTTGCATGCTGCAGAAAGAGAGAGAAAGACAGCAGTCGTGGTTGTCCATGTTTTCGTATTTTATAACAGTAGCGATCCTTCAGCCTCCTGTCCTAGCCTAATGTCTGACCCATCCGCTCCTGCAGGCCTAGTGGGTGTATCTGGATAACCGTAACTCTTCCAGTTCCACACTGAGCTGCTTCAAAAGGTGATTGTTTTCCTCAACGTATGATACCACAGTTATTTGGGTACTCGAATTTCATGGCCAGTGGTCACCTTCATGAATAAAATTTCCTGACAGTGGCCTCGCCTGTCTTTGCCAAGCTGAGCATGCTGTTAGCCTGGCTCCACTCTATAAAACCGTAACACGTGCAGTACAATAGGTTAATGATTGTCTGAGTGAAACTACTGTTACCTTCCCAGCCGAAGGTTATCAGCTTTGACAGCATTGCTGATGTCCGGTGAACCATAAGCCATATTCAAAAAGTACTTACCACTTTACTGTCTTACTGCCAAGGCAATTCATGAGCAGTTTGTGAGGAAAAAATGTGAGCAGGGCTGAGGAGGACACATGAAATTTTGGAAGGAAAAAAAGAAGTATTAGGTGATGCTAACTCATCAAAATAGGCCATGAAATAGGCCATAAAAGAGATGAAACAATAAGAGAGGCATCATAGTGGAAATAACTACAGGCACCATCCATGTCAGTCTGGTACATACTTTTCGCTCGCTCCCAAAACTGCCTGATTTGAAAGCAATCTTTGACATTTATGCTCCGTTTAGAACACTTCTTGCCAAGACATCACTGTACAGTTTCACAAATATTATTGAAGTCTTGCACAGTGCCTGTAAGGTAGATCAGTGAAGTTATCTCTTTTTTTCAGATGAGTAAATTACAGCATAGAGAGGTGAGTGATTTTTTTTTTTTTTTTTTTTTTTTTTTTTTTTTTTTTTTTTTTTTTTTTTTTTTTTTTTTTTTTTTTTTTTTTTTTTTTTTTTTTTTTTTTTTTTTTTTTTTTTTTTTTTTTTTTTTTTTTTTTTTTTTTTTTTTTTTTTTTTTTTTTTTTTTTTTTTTTTTTTTTTTTTTTTTTTTTTTTTTTTTTTTTTTTTTTTTTTTTTTTTTTTTTTTTTTTTTTTTTTTTTTTTTTTTTTTTTTTTTTTTTTTTTTTTTTTTTTTTTTTTTTTTTTTTTTTTTTTTTTTTTTTTTTTTTTTTTTTTTTTTTTTTTTTTTTTTTTTTTTTTTTTTTTTTTTTTTTTTTCCCTGAGACCACAGCAAGCCAGCTTTAAAGCCAGAAGTGAGATCCCAAAAGTCCTGGCTTCTTCATCCTGGTTTTATAACCTGCACTGCACTATCTCTGATTTAATAGAGTCCTGGCAAGTAATTTTTGTGCATTAAATATAATTTCTGAGTCAGATGTGTTTATACTTGGTGCTAGTCCCTGTGCATTAAAAGAGAAGGAGGAGGTGCTGCTCAATAGGATTATAGTTGCTAGTGTTTTGCCAAACAGCTAAAATATTTTTTAGTAGTCAGTGTCTGGTTTTTTTACCTTGATGCCAGCAGTAGAGAAATATTTGGAAAATCATTGGTCATACCGAAAGGTTGGAGAGCTTTCATATTACCAAGCTCTTGGATATCCCATGATTTCATGTGATGCCTCACCCTGAGGGAAAGCTGCGATTTCTCATGATAAAGATAGTCCTAAGACACCCATACACAGAGTAGGAACTTGTGAGCAACTGAACTGTAGGTCCTATGAGGTACAGCAGTGCTTCCCACAGCTACAGAAAGGTGCATTGACTAGAAATAATACATTTTGCATTAGATAAAGTACATATTAAGTAAAACATTTTTATTTGGGAATGTAGACAGAGTACTGAATGACTGTTTATTTGTAGAGGTTTGATTGACAACATCATGGTCCTAATCAAAAAGAAACCCCTAATAAGTTTCCTTTTAAAAAGCAAAGGGCTAAGCACTAAGATTTTCTGGCTAAAAATGTAAAATCAGTCATTCTGTGGAATGTATATTTACAATCAGTCATTAGAAATATAGAAAGAACTGAAAAAAAGTTACAGGGGAATAAAGAATGACTCAACTGATAGCTAAATATTAAATATTAACAGTGTTCAAAAGAACGAGGGAAATTACAAAGGACTTGCCAAACTGTGAATTGTCCAAAATGACTGACTGAATCGAGAAGTTAAACATCCTCGGGCAAAGCAAACTATACAGCAGCAAAGGTCATTACTGTTTCTTCATAGGGTTTAGCTCTTCCACTTTGCAATTGAGCTGGGTTTTTAAAAATAGTTTCCGTATGCAGACTTAAAGGTCTTGGTCTGTGTTAAACAGAGTGGCTTTGAAACCAATTCCCTCTAACAGTTGTTAATGTTAGGTTAGCAGGTTAGTTAACTAGCAGGTTAGTAGGATGTTACTTGTAGGATGTTACACAGCTTCGCTGTGTGATATTGTGTGTGAAGGCTACACCAGCCACACAATGGTTAAAGATCAGAGGTTTAATTAGCCATATTTTACTGAGCTTGCCTTTAGGCCTCAGAAATAAAAGGATTGAAAGAAGAGCAAAGGAAAGATTATTTTTGTCTTCCATGGGAGCAGTCTCAGGATCGCAGCCTGCCAGAGTGCTGTGCACTGCATCTATGCCGTTGCACCTATTAACCATTGCGTTGCTGTTTCAGGTTGTGGCAGTAGAATTAATTTCCTTTATTGTATCTGTATTCCATTGGCACACGATTTACTAAACAACTAGAACTGGTGTAAAACACTGAGAAACTAGTGATCACTTTCCTGGTGTGTAGGTAAACATACATCTATATTCAGAAGTCTGCTGGCAATATTGCACAATATTGCATATTTTCTGCAATTGATTTGAGCAACAGGAACAGCAAGAGTCTAACTGCAGCTCAAGTACCCTGTTCACAAGATGATGGTGCACTGTTAACTGAATCAAAGCTAAGACTAAGCACTACTTGAAGCTTATTACCATTCAAGTGAGACCAGTTAAAAAGTGAGCACCAATTTAGAGCTAGTGACCTTGAGCTGTGAGTGTTGTATTATCAGATGCAGCTGAATACGGATTTGGCTCAGCTGAGGGGTAGGCATGAACTCACAGTAAAGAAATTATAAGTAGCAAGCCACTGGATGAGAGGCTCCGTCTGCCTTGCTTTCAGCCCTCATTCCCCACAAAATCAGAAAATTGATGGTAAATGCATAACATCTTATCGTCCATGGGTGGTTAGAGAATTCCAAATTGAAAGGGGCTGAGGTTATTCTTGCCTAGCAGATGAAACGCTAACTATATTTCAGCGCATTTGTGTGTAGCAATGGAAAACATAATTTATCTGGGATGTCAGGAATGATGTCGCTTTTCATTAACCTTAAATAATGTTATGAGGCGTTGCTCTACTACTGTGTAGGTACATGTACTGTCAATTTCTGTGCGTGTATGTGTAGATACAGAATTAAGACAGTGTTGGAAATTCCTCAAAACCTTGCTAGGAGAAACCTGTTAAGAGCTTATAGCAGGTATTTATTTTACGTTTTAAAAATTCAATAGACCCCAGTTAATCTGCCCTCTGGTAATCCACAGAATAGTGATTGAGCCAGACACTTAGCTGGTGTAATGTAGTGAAGCTCTTCTGAAAGCAACAGTCAGGCTGCTACTCTAAGAGGCTTAGGCTCAATTCCCTAATTTACCACGGATCTCTTGTGTAACCTTGGGCAAATTCCTTCTATCTAGATGAAAAAAAAAGGATTTACAAGCATCGAACAAAGTTCGAATCCTGACGATGCTCAGACTTCCTACATGATGCGTAAAGAGAGCAAGGCTCATTAAATGGAATGCAAAATAAAAAACACAGTGGCCGGACACTAAGGAGGCACCCTCAGCCCCTTTGGAAGCCAATTCTATGAAAGAAGGCATAATCCTACATATCTCCAATGAGAATCCTCTGGTACTGCTTACATCAACAGCGGAGCACCTAGTTTCTTGCTGCTCCTGAAGACAGGTGTGAATTAGGGGCCAAGCTATTCAGTTCAGTCATGACAAAAGCCTTTGTGGGCAGGAACGGAAGCAAAATTTTCCAGTTTCTGGTCAAGCCACAGCTGAGAGCACGTTTCAAGCATCAGATCTCTGGAACTAGGCATCAAAAGAGGGACTTCTGAGAAATTAATGACTCTAATATTTAACCTTTCTATTGTTGCTTCACGACCTCAATATGGAATTGGAAGGTAAATGCATTAAGGAGCATAAAGCATTCAGTTACTGTAGCAATGGGGACCATATAAGTAGCTAAAATTAATAGATGCATGCTGTCATTTACAATTGCTGAGAGTTTGAGCACCAGAGTGCATTACAAGTGAGTGTGGCGGGAAGGTTTGAGCTCTTCAGAGTTAATAGTCTGATCTCTGATCCATACAGGTAGAGCTGTCTGGGGGACCACTGTATGGAGGTGTGCCAGACTATAAAAGTCTACCCTGCAGACAAGACTGCAGAATAGGCACCTTCACAGCAGCGAAGCAAACAGAGGATGTCGATGCTCTGTAAGCAAATGGTCCAGTGAGCAGTGATGTCAACGCCCTTTTTGTAGCTTTGTGTTTCAGCCCATGAGGGAAGAAATCTTTATTGTGGACACAGTTCCAGGAATAAGTAGATGCAAAACATTTTAGGGAACAATTCTGTCATAAGAAGGGGTGGAGAAGTAGGACTGGTAACAATTTTGAGGCCAAAAGAAAATGAGAAACAAGCAGGAGAAAATATTAAATCGAATGAGAAATGTATGGCGGGCCTTCTGTGAAATTGGAGAAATGTTTTGGGGCAAATTCTGCAGAATTACCACAGGACAAGTATGAGTGTGTAAGCATGCACGTAGTACATCAGGAAACAAGTTTCATGCTTCCCACCCGCAGGATACTGCTTTGTCAAATGACATCTCACCATGAACTGAAAAGTTATTTGCTCTCTGTTACTCTTGATGTTGATAGCATTTTCTCCGGCCTCATCTTCCCCTCCTCGTCACGTTTGACCAAGGACAGGTATTTATACCCACTTTGACTATTCAGGAACATTTTCTGACACTAAATCTCACTTTGAGAGAAGTGTGGCAATTTACAGTTGAGTTACTTATTGCTGGATCTCAAAAGCTCCTTTAAGTAGGACTGCCAAAAGGCAAGTGATGTGTCAAGTGTGTCAGCAGGAGCCCGGCATTGTCCTGCACCGAACTACTGATAACTCCTGGCATTAGACTTTGCATAGAACAAAGCTCAGGATTGCTCCAGCCATCTTAAACTGGTCCTTCTGTAAAAGACAAGCAGAAAAGGCAGAAACAGCTACTCCTCTGCAGCTGGCATATTTTCCTTATTCATTGTACATGCTGTTAAACTGCACAAAGCCCCTACCAAAATCAGCGTGAACTCTGCTAGGCATTCCCCGTCTTTGTAACGGGGATTGTTGAGGCAGGGAATTCCTGTCCAAACTGGTGGTCCTGAGTAGGCATTTGCACCATCCAGCATGTGTGTAACAAGTCGCTCCTTTTGCTTCTCCCTATGACCTCTGATACCTACTTCTATGAGCAATGCAAATACCCATGTCCCTTCTTCTCACGCCAGGACTGTTGTTCAGTGGTTAGCCAGAACAAACACGGACCGTGACAGAGCAGGAACCGAGTTCAGGTTTGCTGGATCCTAGCCTGGTTTCACGAAGACTGCTTTCATGCTGGGATTCAGCAACGGTTTTCAGAAAGCATCAGTGCAAAGCCAAGGATTATTATTCTTCTAAGCTGAGAGGTCAGAAGTACAGTTCAGCTCTGAATTTCATGCATCTTTTTGAGCAGAGCTATGTGTACAATTTAGCAGTCTTTCTGCTCACAAGATCAGAAGTAGGGAGTGCACATAAATGAATGTCATTGCAAGGAAAAATGAGTGTCCTGAATTAGTAGAAAAGATGGAAGAACTCTTGCTCGTATTCAGAACTAACCACATTAGTAAGCAGCAACAGACTTGGTGTAACAGTCTAGTACGGGAAGACCTCTGACATCCTGATCATGGCGGAAAAAGCAATTCTTGGAGGCTCTTCCTCACAGCTGTCTTGACAACAAACAGTTCAAATAATTTTCATACTCTTCTACTGCATTAAATATTTCAGGAAAAAATTCCTACATTGCTGACATTGGTGCATCGTTACCCAGTGATAGCTGTGGTGAAAACTCAAGTACAGACAAGCTGAAATTTCCAATTTGCCTATAGGACATGTGCTGTCTGTTAGGGTGAGCACGCACAGTGCATCCAAAACTGTTCTCTGCTTTTGGAAATACCAGTGGGATTCCTGCAGTGTGTGAACTGTACCTTTTAGACATAATGAGAATTGTTTCACACAGCATTAAATTACTGGTAGCTGCATGGTCTTGCAAATGCCAGTGCTCCAGCTCCCTGGGTAAAATGTACTGCAGAGAAATGTTTGCCAAAAACATCAGTGTGGAGATGCAGCCAAAGCAGTAAGTATATTTTGAGGTTTTACATGAGGTTGTCTGCTCTGTTCTGAGCAGAAATTCAGAGATTTTTTTCCTTAAGTTTCAGAGAAGCAACCAGCAATAATTTCACCCTGCTCCATCCTGATACAGGGGACATACCTTCTGCAATTTCTGTCCTTACTGAACTTAATTACAGTGAGCTCAGGCTCCATGACAGGTCGCTGTACAACCTGTTCGGTTTATATACATGCTGCAAACCCCAGTGAACTGCAATGCAAAGTAACAGTCTGAACTCCACGAGAAATGTGTGTGATTCCCCTGCTCCACAGTACTCGAGGCTTAGCATGACACAGAGGTGACAATGCCATAAATCTCCATTTAGGCCACGTGTATTAATCTATTAGCACCAACTGTGCAGAAGCCCCTGCACTGGACAGCAGTCACTAACCACGCAGAAGTGTGGTGGAAGTAAACAAAATCCAAATACTCTCTTCCTTAGAAGAGGGCTCAGTCCAAACGCAGGCAGACTTTGTTGCTGTGTTTAGATTAAGAAACCAGATGAACATTTGCCTCTGTTAGCAACAGGGAAAAATATTCTTCAGCTTTCATTGAGTTACAGCATTAAAATCTGCACTTATTTGTTTCTTCTATTAACTGGCAGATACATAGCTGAGTCTTTCCATTTAACAAGTTGGTGAAATTTTCTTTACATCCTCCACTCTGGCAGTAGGAAAATCACTGCCTTTGAAATGGGTCTTTTGGTATAGCTCTATCTTCACTACTGGAAAGAGGTTTTGTTTTGGGGTTTTTTAACTTCCTGTTAGCGCTGAGGCAATTAATGTGTGGTAAAATCTACAGCCGGTGGGGGATTTTTCCAACAAAACAGCTCTGATAAGCAAATACCGATTTGTCAAAATCAAAACTGTTCCTGGGAATCTGTTTTCATTCAATTCTGGTTCTGAAATTGTCAACATATCTGGTTCTGCATTCTCAAAATGAAAGCTAATGGGTTTTGGCTTTGAATAATTTTTGGATTGACTTGGACAAGAAGCGTAGTTTGAACTGTCCTTTTGTTAAAGAAAAAACAAAACCACTACGGAAATCCTAACATGGGCAAAACACTTTGTCGTTTTTTATATAACACAAAATGGCTCATTCAGAAGAGGATTGTACCGTAAGTTGCACATGTGTGTTCAGTTTAAAAAACAAAACAAAACACACAAACCCTGTAACACTTCGTTCCCTAGCAGAAAAACACCAAAACAGAGACAGAGAACCTGTATTCAAATGACCCTCTTTAATAACCAACTGTCCACCGACAGTCTGTTTACTCAGTTCAACTAAGAGACTGTATATGCCATCATGACAGATGAGACTTGCTGAGACCTTAGATAAAGACTCCTGTGGAACAGCATAATTGATGGAGAGCTCAAAATCATGGCACGGACTGCTTCTTGTTTTCATTAAAATACTGACCTTGGTAGCTTTTTGGGCCATGCCTGTGTTTCCTGTAATGCATTTATTTGACATGAGCTAACATTTTTCTAAGCTGCTTTGTCAAGTGATTGAAGTTATTAGTAAAATTATGACAACATTTGTTGTCCCTTATAAGAGATGAAAATTAGTCTTTTACTCTGTGCTATATATATGCTTAGTTTGAGTAACAATAATTGTAGAGTAACCAACTAGTTCCTTCATTTACCTTGGCATCACACTTTTTTTTTTAACTAAACAACCTAAGAAAATAGTGGGTTTTCTATTTAGAGGAAAGAGGAGTAAAATGAACCCAGCGAAAGCTATAAACCAAATTAAGAACACAGATTTATAAGCTTCTTTACCTTTAAAAACTAGACAAAGCAAAATCGGTCACTATTGTTATTTTTATCCCGAGAAGTCACCCTGCGCTACAATACACTAAATGGTACTATGTACACTGCTCACTGTAAAACAGCTAAACATCCATGAGTCATTTGTTTAATCATTTCTGAGTTTTTATGCCAAGCACCTGCCTTTTAATTTGCTACGACCAACCTGAAACATCTGTCAATTTTTTCCCCATGAATTAATAACTCTGTAATTAAAATCCAGCAGAGAGCTCAGCTGAGACTCCCGGTTAATTAGGACAGGAGATAGCCATGTGAGCAGCATGGCATTACATTAGTTGGAGAAGGCTTGGATTTGAACCAGGGCTCTGTGGGTGACGCGGAGCTACCAGTCCATGATTTAACCGTGAAGCTTTTGGATATTTGTTCCAGTAGCCAGTACGTTTATTTGTGGGCAATCAAATATTGCTGAAATGGTTTAATCAGGATGCAGTGCCTGAAAACTATTTTCTTTAAATGTGTATTTTTAAAGGATCTGGTTTTAGTTATTGCTATTCTCCAAATACTAAGAAAATGAGAAGAAACACTGCTGAACTAAGCTCTTGCCTAGAGCTGTTTTGCACCTCAAGTGACAGTGGGAGCGCCACGAAGAGAAAAATGACCTTCTTGGTAAAGGCCATACCTGCTGCTAATGTGCAAAGGTTGAGGATTTTCGTTTCTTCCAGGATTGCTTTCTACACTGACAGTTGCAATGGTGTCCAAATAATCAAGATTGTTTCTGCTACTGAAAATATCAGGTTGATGCAGGTTGATTGCCGCAGCTTTTGAAAGTATTCTTATACCACATACTTGATATGTAAGGATTTGGGGATTGGTTTTTTGCTTTTTGTTTTGTTTTAAAACAGCAGACAAAAATATTTGTTGTTATATCATATTTCAGCACACCTGTAGATGAAAACATCTATCTGAAGACCTCATCACTTGTCAAGTATTTTTTTAATTTTAAAAAGTGCACCAATTAATATCACAGAATTCTTCAAGCTTGTTCACTGAAGGCAAAGAAATTTGTATTGCAGCTAAGAGTGAGATATGAAAGATTTTTTCATGAACTTCAATAAACAAAATTAAACTAAACATGTAGCACACAGTAATGTACACCATGTGTAATCTGAATGTCCTTGCTGTGTACCACAGAGAAAAAAAGTGTCTTGATAACTCAGAAGGCATTCCTGGATTAATTGGACAATTGTGTTTTACTACTGTCCAAATTCACAAAGGATCCCCTACGAAATACACTTTTTTAAATAGACTCTAATGTAAAGAGATGTTTGGCCAATTCATATATTCTTCATTGTCAGCTTAAATACGAACCAGTTGTTTGCTGTTTTCCTTTGTAGACAAGATGATAGAAAAGTTCCCAACTTCTCATATGCTAGTTTGCTGTAAAGCTGAATTACTGAGTTCATACCTTATTTTCCATTTTGAGCTTGCTCTTTACGCAGCAGCATCTATATAGCAGTCGCATCCCATTCATGGGAAAACTATCTACAATTCCCGTAATTTAAGATTCGGGGAGTTGTTTATTTCTTCGTAAGTTTTCCCCTGAGATTCAAGCAGAGGATTCTACCTTCCAGTGGATAAGGTATATTTAATAATTAATCTCATACAGGAAAGTTGAGTCAAGACTTACAATATTCTGCAGTGTAATAATGATTTCATCGTTTCTTTATAAATCTAGAATCCATTGCAGGAAAATATGCCTCTGGAGAGAAGCTGGGGGAACTGGATGATGCATCCTTGTCTCTGAGAAGGTGAACTTGAGAAAAGGCTTTGGTAAATTTCCTAAATATACCACAGAATATTTACCTCCAGCCTTGATTCAGGGAAAAAGGAGGATTGTTTCCTGAAAGGAAAGGCAGGAGAGGCAGGAAAAGCTTTTGGATTAACACCACATCCCAGAGGGAAGTAGTATGTAGTATCTTTAAAATAAAATAAAGGTGAATAGATGTAAAAAACTTATTTCTGAGAGCATTTACACACACTCATCCTTAGGTAAAACAAGGTACACATGGTTTTAGTTTCAAATTAGCTGTGACTTCCATAGCGTGTTACTAAAAAAAAGGTTTTTCACTTGGAATTCTCAGTGTTTTAGAAGGTGGAGAAATACTGATTTGTCCAACTTCACATGAAAGTCCCAGGGCAATGACGGCGTGCTGAGGCTGTGTGGTCCAGGGAATGCAGCACAGAACTGCGAGTGAGAAAACCTGACTGTCATCCACTTGTCAGTGCTGAAAAATACCACACCCCTTACCCTCTTCCACCTTCGGAGAGCTTTCCACTGCATATACGGAGATTTTTTTTTTTTTTTTAAATTTCAAATGACAAGAAAGCATCATAATGCTACAGAGCTGCAGCTGAACCACACTGCGTATATGAGAAAACCCAATATGGCTGATAGGGTATCGCCTTTTCGATACACCAGCCTTCACTGCGAGTAGCCACGGCATGAAAAATGAGGAGATTCGTTGAACAAGATTGCCCTCTGCAGGCCACAGCCACCTCCCTCCGCCACTTTTCTACGCAGGCAAATTAAATACGCTGCTAACATGATGGGGTTTGGATTTTTCTTTTTAAATAAAATAGTAATTACTTAAATAGATATTTGGGGACAGCTCTTTATTCTTAGTGAGACTGGGTCCCAAACATTAATTTAATTTGCCCAAATAGCTCCTGATTAGGCTTGTTGTTATCTGAAGGCAATGAGCTAATGGAGATGATGCAGAAGGGATTTGATTTAGCCCTCTAGCTGTTTGTTCAAGTTGAGCTACCAGCACAGACCATAACCAGCATCTGGTCTAATGAGCTACAGTGAGAATCCTGCTGATTGTGTCTTTGTTGTACTGGATAACAAGGGAGAATCGCACTGCAACAGACTTCTGGTGAAGACTGTGAGGGTAAATACAGCTCTTGGGAGATGGAGGAGGGAATACTTCGCAACTCCTCACCTAATCTCTGCTGAATAAGAATCTCTCTCGTTTTTAAACTAAACCAAAAATCATCACCATGGTTTATAATTCTCATATAACAAATAACAGCAGGTACAAGTCAGTATCATAAATCAGTTTATGAATATGACAGCTGTTTAAGTATTTCACTCAGTGTTGTGTGTGTACGTGATTCCTTGAAAATAGGACGGAAGACTAAATAAGGTAACGGTGTGATTTTTAAAAAACTAAATTAATGATATATAACTCTGAACTTTAAAACCAGCAAAACTAGATTGAAAAAAATTCTGCATAGCTATAGCAATTAGGGATGTGATTTTATGTCTGTAATTGACATAGCAGCATCAACAAAATCTCTAGTACCGATAAAATTACACTGACAAGCCTGCTTATGTTGGTGTAATACACGTTAGCTCAAGAGGCAGACATAAACTATGCCACTAAACACTCTTGTTTCAAAACATTTTGCAAAGAGAAATTATTTAGCCTCTTCTTTCTTTTTATAGCATGCTATGTGTGCTTGCAAAAGATGGAAAATGTCCCTTAATAGTAATAACTAAGTATAATACTATGTCTGCAATAATAGTAAAATTGCAAGGAGTGCAGTAGGACTCTCCTGGAACTCTTTGATCACTGACTCATAAATACCAAGGACTCCAGTCCAGCGAAGGCTGAAGAGTCAGGCAGGCTTGTTTCAAGCAGAACCCGAAGCTCACTAGGACTTCATAGATCTAGACCAGTAGCTGATTTCAATGAGTAACTTTAATCAATAAATTCCAATGAAAAAAGGCTTCATCAGATTTTTTTCCCCTGAGTAGCTCAATAAAATATGCTCTCTGAAACAAGATCTGACTCACATTGCAGGTTTAACAAGGGCTAATTTAAATAGGCCCTTATTTCAGTTTTGGTGGTAAAGAGCAAATGAAATAAACACCTAAGTTTAGAGGACGTCTTTCAAAATTCTGCAACCAAGAATAAATAAACAAACTCCTGTTTTGACAGACGATATCTGGCTTATAACCAAATGACAAGACTAACAGAAGTGTGGAAAATTGAGATGCGTTCACTAGAAACAGTCTCTAATGGAACCTCACCAAGCTGTATGATGAACTCCACCCATTTACTGTAGAACGAGTAAGGAAAAGATTCAGCTCCTACATTCATTGTACATGATCAACTTGCCCAAAAGTTCTTGTAAGAACTTGCTTTTTGTAGAGATACTTGCAGGCACACGAAAAAGTACGTTCTTCTCCAGCCTTTATGTTAAAGCCGTCCAGTAGATGGGGCCATAGAGTTATACAAAATGCAAAAGAAAGTAAAATGAGTTTATCCTAGGAAGAGCTCTCACCATCAGTGCAAATACAGCTTTGTTAATTCACGAAATTCTAATGTCAGGCAAATAATTTATTTGGTTATATCATGTTCTGACTGTATGGCTGATTAAGCTGTACTCAAATGCTAGTTAATATGATTTGGTATTTGTTTGATACTGAAATAATTACAACTCTCAGTCAACACAAATTACAGCTGAGGTTTTAGTTTTCATTCATGCCACATTCGTTCCCAAGTATTATATAGGTCTGAGATACAGTCAGACTTGTGATGAAGTGACACAATGGAAGTCATTGATAGTAATTGTAGCAAGAAAGACCCACACGTGGAAACGTGTATGCGGTGAGAGAAACGTGCTAGTGGGTCCTACATAATATGAAGGATGACTTTATGAATGTAACTTACATGTGCTGGGTTTTTTTTCCCTGCTTCTTTGAGATCTGTGCGTCTGTTCCTGTTAAATCTGTGAAACATAAAAGAACATACGGGTTTGAGAACGAACACATGTATGAACGTTGCAGGAGCAGTGGTCAGCCCCCGTGATTTCATAGTGGTGAATGCTTAAGTTTGAAATGTGTCTGCACATAGTGTGCAGTATGGTGCAGCAGAAGTTGTCACTCTCACTGCATTTGCGGTCTTCTTTTAAAATAAATGAATTGTGTGTAATCAATTTAACAAGCAAATTGCATCGGGTATCAGTTTAAAAGTGTACATTCTATTTTGATGCATTTGGAAAGCCTGATTTTCTGTGGTCTCATACCTGAAGTGAAGGTCTTAACACTTATATTGTAAACCTGATCCTTTAAAGTCAGTTCTGCTGTAAAAAGTTCTTCAGAATACCTGAAAAGACAAAATTACCATCGGTCTTCTGTGCCACTGAACCGATCGGTGGGGGAGAGTGCTGCAAGCCAGGTATTTGGTTTTTTCCCTTTCCACTAACGTTAACATAGGCTTCCGAGTCACAGGTGCCAACAGGCAGGTTGGAGCCCCTGGGTAGGTTCGACCCAGGTGTTTCTGAGCTTTGCCTTACGAAATGGCAAGTTTCTCGTGGCTTCGGCTATTAAGTCCCATTTAGGAGACGGCTGATTGAACTGCGATCAGTTTGCCGTGAGCTGGGGGCTCCCGTCACGCGCTGAACCCTGGCCAAGGAGCGGGAAAAGGAGGACGTGGCCACGTGAGCCCGCATGGAAGTCAGTGGGGTGCTTTGGGTCCGGGACAGAGGTGCCGGGGGTGCGCGGGGCTCACCCGTCCGCGAGGCGCAGCCGTGAGGGGCCGGGCTGCCGGAGCCCCCGGGCGGGCAGC
>NW_008796178.1:167393-169622 GCF_000699145.1 Aptenodytes forsteri
GGTGCCGTGACCTGCCCCCCTCTCCTGTGGGAAATGCGAACAGCCGGGTTTTCATCACAGAGGCAGCACCAGCGTTGCTCGAGGGCAGGGCAAAATCGAGCAGTCGGCGTATGATGCATATGTAAAGTTACCCAAAACGAAATAGCAGCAGGGAGCAGGTATCTTTGGTTCCTAGGGAAGAGTTTTGCCTGTCTCGGCGCCTCTTGCTCAGCCGTCAGGACTTGTAGGGATTAGACTTGTCGGCCTTTCCCCACAGCGTTAGAGAAAGGCGGTAACAGTTTTCTCGCCCGAATCTGATGTATTTCGTATAACCTGTACTGCTTGTCAGGCTGAACGGGTACCCTCGTGCTCTGCAGAACCCAGCCTGGAAAAAGACCTTGAGCATTTGGTTGCCTACAACGCTATTTAAAACACTGTGCTTTTAACTTAATCGGAGTTCCCCACTATGCAATTTCTCAGCCAACCTATACCACAGCAGAAGAGTGAAGTGCTGGCTGGGTTTCTGTTCAGTGGGATCCATCGTATCGACGTGTGTACTCGGGGCTCCCGGGGCAGAGGTGGCCTCTTGCACCGAACGGCCATCTCCTGGTTTGCTCAGCCACTTGCTGCTTTGTGCTTCCTTGTTCCCACCTGTAAAAGGTGGAGAAGGAAATTTGTTCTCAGCATTGCATTGCAAGAACTCACTGCTAGCAGTGGCATATTTTAACACCAACTGGAGAACTTTCTCCAGGAGAATGAGGTATGCCTTAGTTTCTGCACAAGTATCTTTTATGTCAGCTTTTCCTTCCTTTTGTTTTTTCGGATCCCACACTCTCACCTGTGGCTCTTAGAGCTTGGAAGGTCAGCGGTAACTCCCTTCTGGTCATTGCCGTAAGCAGCAGCATGCTTTGACCCTCAGCATTCATTTTTCTGTGGAGCTTCTACGCAACAGAGATTTTTTTAATAAACTACTTCCTCTTGCGCACAGCTCATGCTTACAGAGGAACTCCTTATAACTTCCTCCTAGGCAACTACTACTAGTCACGGTCTGTAACAGGATACTAGGAACAGCAGAACTGCTGTATCTAATTAGGCAAATGGTTATTTTAATGCAGTATCCAGCTCCTGACCAGAGCATTTCCAGATGCTTCAGAGAGAGCAAGAAGCAAGAGTGGAATAGTAGTATAACTTTCTGCAAGGGAAAGTTTTCCTCTCCCATCTTGTGCTCCCATCCATCGCTTCTGTTTTGACTTGATGCTTTACTGGTATGACTGGGTATGGCAACTCTGTTGCCATAGGATAAAAAAAAAATAGAGAAATCTTTTCTTTTTTTTCTGATGAAGTACAACAACATTTCAAACTGAAAAATGCGGTGATGGTAAATACCCATTTAATTTCATTGACTTTGAAATATTTTCAACAAAGATTTCTTTTTTTCTTACTGAAACATTCTATTGCTCCATCTTAGATTCTAGAGAGATCCTAAAGAGACTTTAGGACATCTTATTTTTGTTGATCGTGAGCATTGAGCTGTCCCTAATAATGGTATGCTATAGATAGCCCATGTTAACCAGGCAAAACTGTTTTCCACATGTGATAAGCTAGATACAGTCTTCCACCCTTTTCCTCCTACATAGATAGTTAAAAGATATGGGGTGTATATATAGAAATCAAAATGACTAGGCTAGAAATGCCCCTATCTCTGGGGTGGAATGGGTTGTCCATCCGTACATGGTAATTACTCAGATGACTTAAAAGCATCCTGCAATTATAAGATTGGAAGTTAGCCAAGACACCCCTACTCCTGACAGCAGTCCCAGGAAAATATTTTTTAATTGCATCATACATGAAAAATAGGTACCAGTCAACTCTTGATACAGCTGGCAATCGTTATTCCCTTTTGTAGCAGTAAAAGCTAGATAGGTAAATCTAGTGTACAACGGTGAAATATAATTTTGGAGGAGACTCTGCAGAGGAGAGTAATTTTATTTCTCTGCACGAGTCTGGAGTAATGCACAGTCTGCAGTAATAAACCTAATTCACTGCTTTGTTACCCTAGCTCAATGCTGAAGTGATTTTGCTGAAATCAATGGGGCAATTGCTCTAGTTTTCATAGAACCATAGGATGGTTTGAGTTGGAAGGGACCTTAAAGATCATCTAGTTCCAACCCCCCTGCCATGGCCAGGAACACCTTCCACTAGCCCAGGTTGCTCAGAGTCCCGTCCAACCTGGCCTTGAACGCCTCCAAG
>NW_008796178.1:169776-189181 GCF_000699145.1 Aptenodytes forsteri
CGACTCTCTCAGCCTGTCTTCATAGGAGAGGTGCTCCAGCCCTCTGATCATCGTGGCCTTCCTCTGGACTCGCTCCAGCAGGTCCATGTCCTTCTTATCTTGGGGACCCCAGAGCTGAACGCAGTACAGTGGGTGTAATGAATTTGGTCCCGTATCTCAGGCCGGTACTTTTGGCTCTTAGATTGTTTTTCTAGCTCATAACTTCATCCAACTTCACTGGTAACTTTTTCTACTTAATTTCTTGTCGCAGGCCTAAAGATGCAGTTAAAGCACTAAAGAAAAAGCTTTCAAAAAACTGTAACCATAAGGAAATCAGGCTTACCCTGTCTGTAAGTACAGCTATATTTATATTAATTAGACACTAAGAAGGAAAACATTTTAAACGATAAGGTGGCATGCAAATTATCACTGACACAACTCTCCAGGATGTTTTCTTTGTTGTTTGTGTGTACAGCACTACCACAGTGCAGATCAGATGGTCTGCTGGCGTTCCATAGAGTCCTGGATGACGCAAATTCTCATGTTTATTGTTGCTTTTTTTTTTAAACCTGTACTACGTAAAAATAGTATAGTTCTTATTTACTCCAGTGACTGTCCCTCTGAGTGCCCCACCTGTTTGTAAAAGATACGGAGGTTGGGCTATCACATAAAAGCTACATTTGACCATTCTATTACTCACCTTGTGGTACTGATCTTAGTTAAACTAAGCATGGTATGCAGTGTTGTGGAATGTGCGATACCTGTTTTGTAAAGGTAAGTGTTATTGCTTATAAATGAGAAACTTGAATGAAAGGGTGACAATGGTGAGTTAAGCAAGGGAGCAAGACACAGGGTAAGCCACATAAGATTCAGGTGTTATGACTAAAGGTTGGAGTGGCTGGGAATATCCCCATTTGAGATAACCTGGCCTCTAGAGTCTGACAGTGTTTCTGAACTACCCCAGAGTTTGGGGAAGTGTTGTGATTTCAGTCGATTTAAGATTTAATGGAGTATGTTAACATAGTTCTCTGTTTTCCTCTGCACTGATAACGTAGGCAGTAGCAGGAAGCTCCGAACACTGACGTAAGTCCAGAGTTGAATTACTCTGGACTATTTTTAGTCAAACTGTGAGAAGAATCAAGCCATTCGTATTTTGAGTTGTTGGGGATTTGTGTCTTTCATTATTTATCTAGAAGTATTTTCTTCACCATTTCCTTTTTGGAGGTTGTAGAGGCCTGTCTGCATTACACTCTGAGTACTATTACTCATGGTTTTGGTATTTGTTGTGCAAAATCATTATCTATATCTATATGTGCTGAGAAGTGATGAAGGAAGATAGGTGATTGATAGTGTCGAATTGTAGGTCACTTAGCAATTGCCCAAGTGTCTCCTGACAAGTTAGAGATGCAGATAAATGCGTTAAACATACTGATGTATACCTTCAGCTCATTCCATTTCCGCACTTCTTTCCTGGCTTCCTCCTCCTCCACTGTCTCATGAGTCACCTTTTTGTGTGTTCTATGTGTTTGCATAACAGAAACACTGTAATTCCACTGTAATTGCAATCCCTGTATCAGATCTGCTTGCTTTCTCCTACAGTCTTTGTGCACCTAGGTCCTTTTCTGAATATCTGACACAGTCAGCTGGAGTTATGATAACCAGTGCTTAGATTTAGGAGCCTTTCTTTGGATATTTACTCTGCAGATATACCCAAGGTGACATTATAGGTTAGCTCTTAAGACCATAAAAGTGGGAAAAGGATCTTGTTTCATGCGTATCCAAGGAAGAGCTTTATCACATTGACCTGGAAGCTCATTGTATTTGCTCGTAGATGGAGTGTGTACCAGGTTTCAGTTGTGCTTGTAGTTCAACACGTTCTCACAGTCTCTTTGTCCTTTGAGGCCCTTTCTCCATGTCTGTTCTCGCCCACTCACATGTACTCATGTAACTGTGCCTGCCAGGCAATCACATCCTTTTGGCCCAGTTTCTGTTTTCTGACTGCAGGTTTCTTCTCCCTGAGTTCCTTAATCTTTTTTTTTTTTTTTTAATAAGTGCCAGCCTTTCTTCCAACTCTCTCTCTTCCTGCTTTTGTTCTTATGTGTGATCTTCCATCCTTTGCCTCTCCCTCTGCCCCTGGCTCCTTTCCTTTTTCTGATTTTCTACCAGTACTGCCATCAGTTTAGCATGTGTAAAACCTTTCCTTTGATGACCTCATTGCTGACCATGTATGACTTTTAACTCCTTTGTTCCTAAATCAGTCTTTCTATGTGCTATATCTTCTGTTTTGGGTTCTTGATTGCCTTAATGAAGTTGTTCCTATTTCCCATTTTGAAATGTTTAAATTAGAACAGCAAATCATTGCAAATAGGAATTGAAACATTCCTGTTTTTCCAAAACACAAGCCCCCCCTCCCTGTGCAACAGGAGTTGTAAGAATTTTCTCTCCTACCTATATTAGATACAACTAAGAAGGCAACAGATCTGCAAATCACTTTTCTTTTGAAATGTACTTTGATCCACTTTTATTTACTCAACCTTGAAATTCTGGAATTTAATCTTTCTAATGAAACTGCTTAAGGAGCTTATTCCCAGGGAATACACACAGTGAAATGTGAAAGTCTTCATCTGAAGTAGCACGACTGCATGTGTTAGCCCTGATTCTGTCATCGAGACCTGTTAAATCTCAACAGTGTCTTCCTCCTTCTGGCTCATAGATGTTTGTTTATTTACTTGGAGGAAGAAGGGTGAGTGCCAGCTGTATAATGTGTTGGCTACGGCTTGACTTCACGTACTCCGATCTACTGAAGTTGCCCGGTGCTGGTGAAGTCACGTGGATCGAGGTGTATGTGTGTCAGGCCAGAAGTTGCTTCATGCACAGTCGTTGATAAAGCCAAGAGATCAGGCTTGGCAGTGGTGATTTTGCAATCAGAGTGAAGAGGATTAGAACTTTTAGGCAGGAATCCAATAAAGTGTGTATGTGTTGTTTGACTTCTTATTACTAATAGACTTTGGATACGTAAACTGTTTACGTAGTGAACGCTGAGACACCTGTTCAGTTGTCCCCCTTGGTTTTGTAAAGCATTTACTGCATTGCCCCAGTTCTGATGCCTGTAAGGTCTTAGGAACTGAACAGGACGTGGGGAAGTAGCTTATTGAATGTGTCCCTCTCTACCTGGGTCCACACACACACTCTTACATACAAAGCAGTGGGCAGAAATTTCAGATGGAATTATTGTTTCATTTCCACATTACATTGGAAAATATTTTAAAGGAAGTCATTGGTTAGATTTAAATTTTGGAGTTTGTTTTTTTGCCTTAGGCTTTTCTGTTTTTCCTTTTAATATTCTGTAAGTTTTCACATGTAAAAACAATTTAGCATGGCAAATGTGGCCTTTAGATTTTCCTTTGTTAAATTAACATTTCAAAAAGGAGAGGATCCAAAAAACAAAAACACGAGGGAGCACTCCAGCTCCTCAGTCAAAAAAGTCCTAGTCAATTTTATTACACTTTATGGTATATATGGGCAAAGAGGAAAAGAAAAGGATATTGAGTGAGAGCAAAAGAAGTCCATATTTCAATGTTTTATTTCAATGGTTTTTATATATATCATTTGAAAAATTCAAGACTTCTGAAAAATTAATATTTTTGAAATGCAGAATCTTGGTGAGGTCTACATAGCCTCTACGCTGTAATTGATGAATGGCAGCTGAAAAAGCTGCTCATACAGGTTTCTTTTAAATGGTGGCACTTGGAAATAGTGTCTTGCTGTTCAAAAACTCTACTGCATAAACATCAGTATATGGTTAGTAGAGTGTAATCCTGGAGATGGATTGATGACTTGTTCCCTTTGAGTCAGAAATATGAAGAAGCAAACTGTTCATCTGTGTTTTCTTGCATTCACCTTAGGTCTGAGAAGTATCCATCGCAAACTACATCCATTTATTACAGCTTTATAGACTGTACCTGGCTGCTTTAGATGAGCAGATAGTCCTACTGAATTCTGAGTGAGGTCTATTGATAAGGAATGTAGTTGACTTCCTTATCACCACCACCGTCTCCCCTTTTTGCTTCTGCCTTACAGGTTGTCTTCACCTCTGTTCAGATGCCTTTTATTGTTTTAGTTTTGTGTTGCTGTCATGTGAACCAGAGGGCTTTGATTGTGCAATTTGCCCTCTTTTTCGCTCAGTGCAGATCTCTTCTCAGCTGAATGTCTGGTATCAGCTAGCCTGGAACATAGCAGCTCTGTCAATTCCAACAGTTCTCAGGTCTTGCCTGTCATTTAGAGGAAGTTTAATGGTTTGGTTGAAGTTAATTTGCCCGTTCTGTTATTAAAACATGTTTCTATTGAGATTCCATTGTGCTATGTGGAGCAGTGGTTGACTTGCCCACCTTGGATCTATTCATTCCAATGGAACTGCTTGGGAAGGTGAAGTCCTATTTGCAATGATAAATAACCATATTGAAGTTCTAATGAAAGGTGTTATTAGCATGAAAGTGGCTTGTTAATGAATGGTCCAGTTAAAAATAATTGAGTCAAATTTTTTTTTTTTTTTTTTACACCAGCTTAGTTTCACTCTGAGTGGGCTGTACTGGCATAACTGAGTGGAGGATCTAGCCCATTAGTTCAGTACTTTCATTCAGAGGGTAAATACTCAGTCTCCTAAGTAGGGAATTAATAATAGGGAGTAGCATACCAAATTTCCCATGCGCTGCGTTGAAAATGTTTTACACAGACCATCTTTGAAGTACCGCACAGGCAAATGACTTAGCTTATTAGCATATGTTTCATGTACTCTTTCAAATGAAAAATAATGATTCGAGCCAAGATTTTTTTGTAATTATCTCTCAGTTAGTTTTTTGCATGGCAGTCTGCCAGTGTCTTTGTTCTACCCTGTTTTCATTTCAGCAATATATTTTCTTCCGGTTTTAAACCTCTTCTCCCATAAGTTCCCCATCACACTGGGAGAAAAATCCCCATGTCCTGAGGCTAGAAAATGAGTTACTAAAATGATTTCAACTTAGTCAAATATAGTCTGCTCTGAATAGGAAAGTATATTTAATCTACTTTTATCAAGATTAGAATAGCATCCTTTAAAATCTGTGTATCCTTTTGAGAATATATCCTGTCTGTTGCATGATTCGGGGGAAGTTTTGTCTTGAACCATGAGATTTTGCAAACTTATGTTAATTTCTACCCTTTGCTTTCACCTTTCCATCTTACCTCTTAAATTGGGAGGGAAAGTAAAGATACGGTTGAAGAGCAAAAAGCACAAGAGTGACCATTTTTCTCTGCATGAGGCATCGTAGTCCTGTGGTCAATCTCCAGATTTGAGCCAGGCAAGATGAGTTCTGTGTCTGATTCTGCACCTGATCTGACTGACCTCAGTTTCCTATCAAGACTTGTATTGGCCTGATTTCAGGTGACTGGGTGTCCTGGTTCCGGCTGGGATAGAGTTAATTTTCTCCCTAGTAGCTGGTACAGTGCTGTGTTTTGGATTTAGTACAAGAATAATGTGATAACACACTGATGTTGTAGTTGTTGCTGAGCAGTGCTTACACTAGTCAAGGACTCTTCAGCTTCCCATGCTCTACTGACTGAGAAGGCTGGAGGTGCACAAGAAGCTGGGAGGGGGCAGAGCCAGGACAGCTGACCCAAACTGGCCAAAGGGCTATTCCATACCATGGGACGTCATGCTCAGTATATCAACTGGGGGGAGTCGACTGGGGGGCGGTGACCGATGCCCAGCCAGTTCCCGAGCAGCGGTCGGCGGGTGGTGAGTGGTCGCATCACTTCTTTTCCTGGGTTTTGTTCCTCTCTCTCTCTTTGTTGTTTTCCTTTTAATAATAATAATAATAATTACCACCGGTAATCTTACTTTTATTCTTCCAATTCTCTCCCCCATCGCACTGGGGGGAGGTGGGAGGGAGAGTGAGCAAGCGGCTGTGTGGTGCTTGGTTGCTGACTGGGGATAAACCACAACACTGAGACGTAGTGACAGCTTTTGATATCTCTGCTGTAAAATGGGAATTGTAATCAGCCACCTCCAGGTGTACAAGGGAGCAGTATTATGTCGTTATCGCGTACTGCTATATTTGATAGGGCAGACATGTTGCTTGCAGGGATCCTACCCTGAGCATTCCAAGCAGAGTTTTGGAAGTCGACTTATTTCGTGAAGATGAATCTGAATCGGACAATTGGAACAATTCACCTCTTCTGTTTCAAATCAATGTGACCTTTAAAACGCATGGAGAAATTGTACTCCAAGTTGTTGAATTTGTTCTTTTCTATTTTTTCATTAGTCTCTCACTTACAGGGCAGATTAGAAGAGAGGCATTTAGTAATCTTATTTTCTTCTCTTGTAGACCTCTTCAGAATCTGTCAGACCAGGGTACCTATGTGCTAGGCAGTGAATTAACTCTACTACTGAATCTGTACAAGTTGGGTTTTTTAAGCTATGGACAGATTTCATGCTGTTAAGGTACCATATGTTCCGTAACTGCTATGACATGGAAACAAGTGTGACCATACTTCTCTGTTAAAAATAGTGTAACTCTGGCTAACGCGTCTCATTTTGTATTGCGTAGGTATAACAGTGCACACGGTGAGCTACTGTTTCCCCGTAGTAACCTCATCAGACATTCTGGTGAGATAGCTGGCAAAAATCTCTTCATATCCATTTGTACTCTTCCCCATAACACCTCGGAACAAATTAAACAAAAGGAAACAAAAGCAGTCAAGTTGGGTTTTTTTCCTAGTATCTCTGTAACAGATTTGTATTGCGTAGGTATAACAGTGCACACGGTGAGCTACTGTTTCCCCGTAGTAACCTCATCAGACATTCTGGTGAGATAGCTGGCAAAAATCTCTTCATATCCATTTGTACTCTTCCCCATAACACCTCGGAACAAATTAAACAAAAGGAAACAAAAGCAGTCAAGTTGGGTTTTTTTCCTAGTATCTCTGTAACAGAAGCGTTTTGTGTGTGCAGCTGCTTGACATGTGTATAGAGAACTGTGGCCCAAGATTCCAGTCTTTAGTTGTGAAGAAAGATTTCTGTAAAGACAAGCTGGTGAAACTACTGAATCCAAGATTCAATCTGCCGATTGACATGCAGGAGAAAATCTTGACCTTTATCATGGTAAGTCTAGAGTAAACATGTAAGAGTAAGTGTGTGTCTCTGCTATATGGTAAACATTTAATGATGCAGCCCACTTCTGTACTGTAACATACTCATGGGAACCTATTCCTAAAGCAGACTTTACTCTTGCTGCTTCTGCTTCATGCAGGAGTAGCACAGACTGGAAGCCGAAGGGAGAGAACTGGGAAACCATCAGCCTCCACCATTTATGTTCCTCTCCCAGTTTGTGTATGTGCTCCCTCTGTGGTTGCACTTAGCAAGCAGGATGAGAGGTAACTTTGGAGCTTTCATGGTTCCTGCTGCTTTGAATGGAGTTAGCTGGAGTGGATGGAGGGAATGACCTGCTTTTAGGACCATGTGTTTTAGAAGCACTTGTCTGACCCACTGACTGACCATTTCTGTGACTGTTAATTGTTCCTGTTATTTCAAAACTAGACATGGGCCCGAGGTTTCCAAGGAATGGTGGATGTGAGCGAAGTGAAAGAAGTTTATCTAGAATTGCTGAAGAAAGGAGTGGAGTTTCCATCTCCTGATGCCAGCAGAGGGGGACCTAAGGTGGGGATACACAAGGATACTTCATTAACCATTGTAAATCAGAAACAGGATGTGTTAATTGTATGAACTCTGTAGACAAAGAAGGTGTGCTTGTTTTGCGTTTTTTTTTTTTAATTTAAATGCTCCAGGGCAGAATATGACCAGCCTACTTAAGCACGTGAGCAGGAATCAGTTTGAATTATAATGGCTCAGATAACAACAAAGAAAGCTGGCCTATATAATAGTTTATTTATTTTATTTCAAACCACAGGTTAGTGAATACATTCTCAAAAAGGAAGCATCTCTCTTGAGACTTTCAAAGTGTGTAAAGGATTTGGGCACGCTGTTTACCTCAAAATGAATGAGAGCTGAGTGCTCCAAGCGTGTCAACTTCTGAAAGCATCAACTGAAATGAGCAAGACTTTCACAAAAACATGCTGTTCAGAATTATGAGCATTATCTATCTTTAAAATTAAACCAAGAGGTAGAAATCTATAAGAAAAGATTATTGTCTATATATCTCTCCAGCTGTTTGCATAGCTTGTACACAATAAATATTAATTAAGTATATGTCATAGGTATCATTGTGTAGCATCTAGGACATTAAGTATAAGTATGGCTTGAGCATTGGACATCAGCTGAAAATACAGTACATGTTTTAAAGCCATTCTTTCCAGAATTCTTTTTCTATTAGAAGAATTTCCACAAGAGTTTTGGGAAGAGTTAAAGCCATCCACCGCTGGGTGGAACCTTGCAATTACAGAATTAGATGCTTATAATCAGTGCAGACCAGAATGATTCAGATTTATCCCGCGTTTAATTTGATGATTGAGTAGTGGAGTGTACAAAAGCTTATGTATTCACAGCTTGTTCAAACAATCTTTATGGAGAACACTCTTCAATAGATAATTTTTTTTTTATCTCACCAAGTACAGTAGAGACGAATCTGTCTACCACATGGATCTGCCAATTAATATCAGTGGCAAACCTTCTGTTGATCTCAGCAACAGCAGACCTGAACACAATTTTTAGCTCAGTCTCTAGGACGTGAAGAACTTGAAGTGTGTAGTCTTGTGCAGGTTGGGTTTTGGATTTGGATTTTTTTGATAGCGGTCAGTTCAAATGCAGTGCAAGTGAAGCTTTCTGCAGACGAAGTGTTCCAGATTTTTTCATCCAGAAGGCCTTTGTAGTTCATCTTCTGCAGAGATCCAGACTTAACCCCCCCAACCTTTCCATTGCTTCCAAGTGTGATCACATTCTAAACTATCCTTCACTGTAAAATTGCAGTGGCACTTTGGGAAGGACTCTTGGCTGTTAGATGGCTTAAGAGCTCAGGGAGCTAGCCTGTTCTTAGCTATTCCCCCTTTATCCTGTGGTGGAATTTACTTGCAAACCCATTTAAAAGATACCTGAATTCCAAGCCTCATTTTGTTACAAAATAGCCATTAGATTTATTCTTGTAAATAGACCTTGCTCAACAAATTCCGTGGGAGCATTGATTATCAGAAAGCTAATGCCCAGTTGCCTGGTCCGACAAAGATGTTTTGTAGCTCTCTCATCTGGATGTCTGCTTCAATTCTTGCGTTAAACCCAAGCTCTGCTCTTTTGTCTTTCCGCAGACTTCATCTCAGCCTTCTACAAAGTCATCACCATCTTCTGCTAATCCTGCAAAACGTTCTTTACTGCCTCTTCCCACAGGCCCGACATTATTGTTGACTCCTGAGCAGGTGCAGTACTACAGGTTTAGAGGGGGGCGGGTTCACTTGAAATGTACTGGTAATGTGTGATTTCGACAACCTGGGTGCATAGACCACTGGAAGGGACCATCAGTTCAAGTGGCATAGTTCTATATTCGTGGTTTTGGGTTTGTTCTCCTGAAGATGTTTTATATGGTGGTGTGCCAAAGCAAAGTAGGCAGAACTGAGTTCAATAAATGCCAGGCTGTACCCCAACCAGAAAGTGGAATCATTTACTCAAGCATGAGAATACCTAATGATCTCTTACGATGTTGTATGCAAATTGATAAAGGTTATTTCAAAGATAAGTGAGAAACAAAAGTAAGTTTGGCTATAAGGCTTGTGTGAAGAGATTATTCTAAAAAGCAGAAAGGAGAGGACAGTTCACCTCCATTCCTGCTTGGCCTGTAGGTAACTAAAAAGAGTAACGGTAATGTTTGTGAGAGGGATTAACTGTAAGGAAAAGGAGTAGTACTATCAGACTTGGATCTTAGTTTGACTGCACATATAAAAGCTGAGCTAATTCCATTCTTTTTCATGGCATGTCACCAGAGTAAAATAATGCTAATTAGGCCCATATTGTACCTAGTGGGGAAGAAAATATGTATTAGAGATAAGAATTATTCTGCTCACTCTGTTCACCTACACAATATTCTGTCCTGTTGAACTCAACAGATTGGGAAACTATACAGCGAACTGGATATGGCAAAAATGAATGTGAGAGTCATGTCATCAATATTAAAAGAAAATGTTCCTGGCTCTGAAAATCCGGATGATATGAATCTTTTACAGGTATGCGATAATTCATTGGTAGGAGCTATTGGTTTGGTTTTGTCAAAGTTGATTTTAAAATGTGTTGTATCCTTTCTTGTAACATCTGGATTCAGATTGCCAAATGGAGTCCAACAACGGGTTTCTATCTCTGGTTTTGCTCAGCTTTCTCCTGTCACCTTCACCTTCCCCTGATATCTAGATAGTCAGGAAAGGACAGTACAGCTTGCAATGCAAATTTAAGCTCTAGGGAATTCCAAGGGCAAAGGAATTTCATAATGGAGCATTCTCTGTTAAGCGTGTTCTGTCAAACAGCCCCAAGAACATTCCAGTTGAACACAGTTGCCTTGTGGGAAAATAGGTGATGACACAGTCTCTCTCTCATATCCGTCCTGGAGTTTTCAGTGCTCTCTTTATCATTACCAGTACCTTAAAGGCAGACTGAAGGCCAGTGAAGAATATGAAGCATTGATTTTATGTGCGTGACCTCAGAGACTGGGAGTTTGCTGTGCTATAGATGAATCCACATGTTCTTAAAGTGTAGCCTGAAGGAAGTGTATTGCAGTAGTCCAGTTTAGATTTGACAGTGAACATGCAGACATTCTTCCTTCTGTGATGTCATTTCTTCTACTTGCTTGTGCTGTATTTTCTATTTTAGAAATTAAAAATGCAGTATTACTTTAGCATTTCAATAGTGACCTATGTCAATGGGCGTTTTTCTGTTTCATATTGTCTGCAAGAATTTAAAAAGCTTTTATCGCATCCTTCTGTTTCTAAACTCACCTCCAAACTTCTATGATGAGGAAGCATTTTTGGTAATATGTCCGCATTAAATGTGTTGGAGAACTGATCTATTTTTTGCAAGTCTTCAGTGTGGAGAATTGCCCAGTGGAGAATTTTTCCTTTGCAAGGAACCGTTACTGGGTGCTGTTGGTTTGCCTTCAAGGTTGTGCTGTTCAGCTGTGTCCATTTATGGATTGGCTCACTCACAACTGGAGGTGATACATGGAGAGAGAGCAGCAGTTTGCTACAGTCTCTCATCTTTAAGGACAAGCAGCGCTGCTGGTCTGGGGGAACCAGACAGGAGACAGACACAAGCTCTCAGTGGTTTTTGCGTCCCTGGAAATTCCTCGCATCTCCAACACTGTCTGTTTTGCAGAGATCTGTGGAGCTATAAGTCGAAGGAGGAAGGGCCTGTGGAGCGAGGATCTGAGCAGAGTAGGCTTTAAACACAGGCAAGGCAAACAGCTGTTGCAATAGATTGCAGAGGGCTTGCTTTGCCTGCACTAAAGGATTGAGTATAGGTGGTTCCAGCAATGGACACCGCCAGCTAATCTATGGCTCTTCTGTGAACAATACTTTCTTCTGTAGTGGTACTGCCACCAGGGAGGTTGCCAAGGTGCAAACTGGCCTTGATGATTTAACCAACCAGTGAAAGATACCCCAGGTAGGAGAATACACTGGTTTAATATGCTTGTCACCTCTGTCCAGTCCATGACAAGGTAAGTGTCTTTGGTTGTGAAACAGGAAAAGCATGTCTTTCATTTCCTGCCTTCTACTATGGCCCTTCTGCATGTGGGCACGCAGATTAGGTTGCTCCCAGTAATAAAATTGTTGGCAGAAGTTTGAGGGCAGGGTGTGGAGTTCCCATTTGTGGGAGAGTAACTAAAAACTCATTCCTTCTATGTTAATTTCACTGTTGTTCTTTCTGTTCTTTTCCCTCTGTGCACTGAGTGGTATAAAGCATCAAGCATGGCTAGCCTGTGCTTTTAACAATGTTTAATGTTCCCTTCTGTTTGTAGCTCTACCTGGATTGCTTGGATTAGGCTTTTGTGGTCAAAGTCCTTTATTAAAAGAGCTGCTTGTTTGGGCTTTGAGTGAGTTGGAGGCATTAATTTCAGTCCTTCTGATTATCTGGAGTCTCTCAATAAAAACTGTAACAGGGTGAACTTTCAGTGCAACATATTTTCAGTTCTGCAGCTTCATTAGTGGCTAGGCTCCTCCCTTTCTCCACCCGGTTTTGGACAAGGCCTAAGATAGCAGATCTCACTTGAAATATTGTGCTGACCAGTAACAGTAGTTAAAGAATAGCTAAAGCTTAGTATCAGCCACAAAAAGTAAAACTTTTGTACTGGATAGTGAATAGACATACTTGATGGACATGCAGGAATTTGGGTCCAGATCATCAGCTGGTAAGAATTAGCACAAATTCATTGGAATCACTGCTGATTGTTACACCAGCTGGTAGTCCATCATTGTAAAACTCCAGTTTTCAAAACGTAAGAGTGCATGTGTCATTGTGGGTAGGAGCAAAGCCTAGCAAATCCGTGCTTGAAATGAGTGCCTCCATTTCCTTCTCTATTGAATTTTGATATTTACGAAGGAGCTAGTCTGCCTGTATAACGGAGTCATAAGAAATACATGTGTGTTTTTTTTAAATGCGGATCAGATAGTGAAGTGTGGAGTTGGAAAGGTTTTAAATTTAATTACAGACATTAAACTGAATACATTTGTGTATGTTTTATCCTGGGCTATGAAGATACAGTACTGAAAGGTACAGTACTCTGTAATCCTTATGCAGGCTTGGCAAAGGGGTGCAAAATTTCTTTTTACATTCATAAAATCATTTATTTATTTATGTGAAGCATATGTTTTTTGAGGAAAAATCAGATCACTTTGAAAATAATACCAGAGCAATTTCTGAATAGCAGTGTGCAAATACAATTCCCTCTCCTTTTTTTTTTTTTTTTTTTTTTTTTTTTTTTCCCCCCCTTGCGGGGCACCACTATTTGCAAATGCACTGGGGGCACGGGAAATGTTGGCTGAGTTGAAGTTCCTGTTGCTAAAGAATTTGTTTCTTTGAACATGCAAAATCTGCAGTGGAGAGGAATATAAATAAACTATCTTCCATTTCAACTGGCAATAATGCAAAATTCTGCTCGATAAACTCTCGTAATCCTCCTATCAGCTGATTCTGCTAGGTTTGTGTTACTTTCTCAAAAAGTGCATAGATTAAGTGTATCCAAACTTCCCCACTTAGAGGAAAAGTTTGGGCTGGCGACTTGCGTCACAGAGCACTTCTGTCCTTTAGACTACTATTGGCTTTCCTTCAAGCAGACATTGAACAGGATCACATCCATTACATCCATGCGAAATATCCTGCTGAGTTTAATCAGCTTCAAACAAGATCAAATCAAACTTGCTCTGCACCACCCAGAGGGGTCTTTGTTATTTTGCAGTTTGTAATTTAGACTTTAGAGACAGATAAATCTTTAGAAATAAAGGTGGGTCAAGGGGTAGGGATTGGGTAGGGGTAGAAGCGCTGGCTGTGATGATAGGAGTTGTCAACCTGCCTTGCAGAGATCAAAGACATGAAAATTATGCTATTTGCAATGTTTGGTATGCGTGTGGTTTGTATAAATTAAGTAATGTTACCCGTGAGTCTGCAGCGCTCAAGTGTCTTATCACTCTTCTCCAAAGACAAACTGGGAGACCACAGTTATGATTTTTTTTTTTTTTTCCCTTCCTCTGCCTCGGGCAGAAACTGTATAAGACCTGTCGGATGATGCAGGAGAGGATCATGGAATTGTTGGTGACAGTGGAGAATGAAGATGTGATAGTTGAGTTAATACAAGTAAATGAAGACCTGAATAATGTCCTCCTGGGACATGAAAGGTAAGTACAGGGCCTCTCCCCTCACGTTTGGTATCCTAACTGAATAAGCACACTTAATGGACCCAGACGGTCCCTACATCTAATGTTGATACTCTACAAGGAGACAGATTTTTATCCTTAAATCCAGAAAAGAAACATGATTGCAGAAAGAGAAAATTACATATTTGCCTTCCCCTAAACACTTCAGAAACGGTTCATAAAGGTAGTCAGAAAATCATTAGAATGGGATAAAACAAGTTAACAGCATAGACAGGAAATCAGATGGAGGCATGTAAACAAAAATCACTTTGGAATTTAACATTCCTTTTTGGTACTGCACAGTGAATTTGTCATCAGTCTGCTACAAACCCTTTGGTACTGGTGATGGTCCTTATCTCTGCTAAGTGTATATGCTTCCAGGAAAGAATACTTGTTCTCCTTTCTAAACAACTTTGACAGCTTTACTGCAGAAATTGGCCATGGAATAGCATTCTGCCTCATTGCATGCTTAAGAGAGTCGCTTGCTTTTCTCAACTGGATTGAAACACGCTGTTCTGCTTGTCTTACAGCAGACAATGTTTTTCTTTCACACATGGAAGCACTGCAGTGCTTGCATTGGCATCCTGTGTATTTGTCTGTCATTGGTAGCATGACTAGATGCTAGCAAAACTGAAATTAATTTTAAACTCAAAATTCTAGTATTATCCCCCAAAATATCAGAGAGAGTATACTCATGGAGAGTACTATGGTTTAACAGGAACTAGCCTTCCATGTCAGATGTGGGCTTACATTTTTGTTATGACTGATTAATACTGGCAAGGCCAAGAACCTCTTGAACTATGAATAGTAGCTTGTGGGTATAATTCAATAAATTCCTTATGAAAGACTCACCTGGTGATTGAATGAGCAATTAATTGGCCATTGTGAAACTGGGCAGAAAACTACTGCATTTTAGTACTACAATGTTATGGTTTATGTGTAATGAATCTTCCTGGGTGCAGATGCATTGCACTTTAGAGTTGACAAGTATTAAAATGTATTTGGTTAATTTTTGTTGCAGAAGATTTGTTCTTTGGAACTCTCTCTGAACAATGAGATGTGTAAAGGACAAACTGATTTTAACTAGCTGTATCTGTTTCATACTATGTGTATTATTTGAAGACAAGTCATACTGCATTCTCTGTTTCTGATTATTAACGTAGAGTCCAAATTAAATCAGGAGCAATCGCCATTGTGCAATAAACTGGCCTCGTCTACGTATCGATGACTCCCTCTAGTGGCTCTAGCAACTTGTCGGTCCTTCCTGTATTTCAGATAAATAAATATGTTCTGCACTTGGAGAGACTTTTTTCTTCTGTTCCTCCCTGCATATATACTCTCTTTGTGGGCCTTACCAGTATGGTAACCCTGAAGAGCAAATGCAGTTGTGTAGACAGTCTCATGTCTACACCACTTAGGACTCTTACTTCTGAAACGGGTTGACCTTACGGATGCTGAGTATCACTTGACTGGGTCTCCTCTGGACCCAGCGTAGCACTGTTGTGACTCCCAGTACATAAATACTTATGCAGGTAGACTTCCTGGTTTCCTTTTTTTAAATTATTTCAAATGCCTGAACTAATGAGGGCTGCGTCCCAGAACAGGCGTGTGGTTTGTCCTGAGATGGCATGAGGGAATGTGAGGACCTCTGAGGACAGAAGGCTTCCTGGGACTCAGTTGGAAGAGTGTTCTGGTCAGAAGGAGCTGGATTTGGCACAGTGCGTGTTCATAGTTACCCATCTGGCACGAACGGAGGCAAAATTTATTGTCAGCTGTGCCTTGGTTTTGTTTTGGAAGAAACAGATGGCTGTTTCCAAAAGTGAACCCAAGAACAAACTAACTGGTGTTAGTATAGGTGATCAGGGGACCACAGCCCTGGAGAAGAGCGAGTCAAATTGCTAGTGCAGAGACAAGTGCCCCAGAGAAAAGCACCTGTAGTGCTTGTTTGGCGCCTCTGGAGTCTTTTGATAATCAAACTTTGATTATAACTGGTTTCATATTCTTATGAATGACACCACAGAAATGTCAGAATGAACATTTAACTCTGCAACTTCAACAGGTTCTCTCGAAACAGAGTTCGTTTTTTGGAGAATCAGAGAATACAACGTGAACGCACAGAGGTAAGTAATTATAAATGAACTCGTGAACTGCGGGACTGTAAACGTTCCCTCTTCATTCATTGTGAAAAATACACTTTTGATATACGCAGAATTTTATTCTCTAGTTGAGAGGTACAGGAGACAGCAGGCTGATACTACCCTTTATCGATTTTCTGAAGTCTCACTTGCAGAATTTCATGCAAATTCACATAACTAAAGTAGCAAATAATGCCAAATCTAAGATGGAAGCTTGGTCAGGAAAAATGATAGAGAGAGAGGTCTATTCAAATGCTGGTTTATTACCTCTACAGCTAAGCACTATTATCTGCCATATACAAAATGAGGAACCATAATGTTTCTTTTCATTTGTTCTCTGTTAAGCATTTGTAGACTGAAATACTATTACACTATCAGAATTTGCTATTACTGATGTCTTTTTCTGAGGTAAAGCTTTTTCTGAATTGTGAATAATGGCTTGTAGCAAATCTTTAATGATTATCCTTTATTGATTGATAATTATGCCTGTTAATTATATTGCCCAAAGTAGTTTTGCACATTTCAGCTTCTGCTAAGCCATAATTGTGTAGTCATCTAGGACTCAATATGAAAATGACTGCATTGTGAATGCTGAAATACAGCTGACAATTATTAAAAAAAAAAGGTAGAAGATAATCTTGTTTTCCTTGAAAAGCCATTATTACTAGATTCTGGTTATGTAGGTGGATGTTTTTGCTTGATGGATGCACTGTTGGATTAGTTAATAGTCCAAATGGTGCAGTCTGTGCATTTTTATATTATTCAGGGATCTCTAAGTTTAAAATACACCTTTTTTCTTTTTTTAATCTGGTGTGACCAAACCCATGTGATTCAAGCATGTGGTTTCATTAAAATCTTTGGTTTGCTACATTTTTAATTCTAACACATTCACAGGAGAAACAAAGGGAACCCTTTTCTGTGTCCGAAGAAACATTGTTGTGATTTTGAACTTTTCCTATCCAAAACAGGACTGAAAAAAATCAGTCTCCGAAGTATGTATCAAATCTCAATAACACAAATAAGTAGTATGAAAACAATTGCACAGGATCAATCAGAAGATTGATATCAAACCTGTAGCTAAACAAGCTCATGATTGCTTTTTAGAATTGAGTCCGTTCTATTTCCTACTTCGGAATTGTTTTCCTTAATTTTTTGAAATAGCAGCCTTGCTGAAACTGATCTTTTCTGGAAAGCATTTTTTGTTTCATTAGCTATCTTTCACACCAAAAAAAAAAAAATCCTGGTCTTCTTTCATACTTGCCAATTTTTAATATTATGATTTTAAAAGTTTATATTCTGTGAAAACAGCAATTTGTTTAAAACTATATAAGTTCCTTTTTAAAAAAACAACAAATCAAAACAAAAAACCCCAAACAACTTTATTCCTTTTCAAATGTTAAGCTGTACAGGAAACAGCCATCTGCTCCCTCAAGTGACCTACTTGACCTCTCCGTAGATTCTTCATCTCCTGTGTCAACAGTGGTGCAAACTGACTCTGCAGTGTCTCCTTCAGGCCTCAGTAAGTGATGAGCGCACATTGCCCTTGCACTCTGGTTTCCTAAAGCAAGCCGACAAGAGCTTAGTGGAGGAATCAAGAAGTTCCTCGTAAGAAAGAAAACAAAGATACTCCTTAACTTTAAGGATGTTCCTTAAATGTCCTTACAAGGAGAATTGATGTGTGTACATAGGGGGGAAAAAAAAAAAGTAAGATAGTATAAGGTTCCCTGCAATTTGTGTACAGTGGAAGCAATAAGCTTTTTCCCCCGTTACTTAAATTTGAACAGTAGAACATGCTCTGTTTTCTATTACAGTGAAGCCTGTAAAACATTGTGGTAGTTGCCTGTTCTGTAGGCTTGGGAGAAAGAAGCACAGATACGCTTTTCTCATACCCTCTTGATTTCCTAAGTTTTTTCAGGAGGCACTTGGTGTTAGAAACCGTTCACTTTGAGAAAGGTAGTCATCTCCTCTAACTTTGGACTTTCGTAGTCAGAGGAGTGAGTAAAGCTCCTAACTTTGGTACCCTGAATTACTGTTTGCAGCAGCCCCTCCTTTATCCACTCTAGGGGGGGTCTGTATACTGAAGTTAAAGGTGTGAATGTCCTCCCAGGAATAAATGCCTGTAATTCCATTTTAATCTTTTAGAAATAGTGAACGGAGTTTTAAGTGGTATCTACCATGTATAGCACTACTGATGTTGTTTGGATGTTTTAAGGAGATAAATATATTTTGCATCTAAAACCTTCTCAGAGTTATTAAAATTTTGCCTTTCATGTGATAAACAGCAATTTGTTTCAGATTCTTTATATGCCTTCCAAACAAAACTTTACCCTTTCAGTGTTCATAGTACAAGTAACTACATTTGCTTAATAATGTTTAAATGATCATTAATTATCGCTTTGAATTTCAGATTGCGTATCTGCACACCCTGAAGATAAAAACAGGCATCATCCATCAATTTATCCACAGCTAGATTTAGCAACTACTACAAAAGCTCAGCAATTCCCGTAAGTAATCTCTTATCAAGAAAAGGTAACAGGTAACAGATCTTCAGAGGTATTAGTACTCTGTAATTCATCTAATGAGTTTATAGCAAGCTCTGGGAACACAGATTTACTACTTTTAGTCCAGTAAAACAAGTGAAAACTACCTGTGTGCTTGACATTGCTTAGCATGCTTAAAAATACACTACTCCCGCAGCACTGTTTAGTCATAGACATAAATTTATCTCAACGGTCAAAACATACTTCAGATATATATGACCTTCTGCTTGAGTGTTGCCAATGCTGCAGTGAAAGGGAGAAGCAGATGAATTGTACAGGTCAGTAAGAAGAGTTTAAGATACGAGAGGTGTCCTTGTAGTTCCCTGCCTTTTATGTGAATGGGACACTGGCCCACCTGCCCATGCTGCTCTCAGTTGTGACATAAGGTAAAGACAGACCAACAAAAAAATAATGTAACAATCGGAATATACAGTTTTGATAGTTTCTCAGTTACTTTCAGTGTCTTACTCTCTTTTAGATTTGCAGCTGAAGCACAAAACAATAGTGTAAGCAACCCAGCTGGACATTCATATAGCAATGTGAGTAACGCTCATGTTCAGAATAATGATTCTTTGCTGGCAACTGTCAAAATGAGAACTGTTTGGATTTACCCTGACTACTGTCCAAATGCGATGCAAAGATCTATTCCGTGGCCCTTCTCCATACATCAGGGAACACTCTGGATTTGGTGACCAGGCCAGCTTTCCTCTTTTGATACCACAGATGCTAATATGAAAGCATATTTTCTTGGGTCTGGCACAATCTCAGGGGAGTCTGCAAAAAGCAGTTGCTGTATTATTTGTGTTTAATCTGTTGCTGTGTGAAGCAAGCTAAGCTCTCCTCCTGCTGCTGTTACGTTACTCTGGTGTATTTCCTAGC
>NW_008796178.1:189272-196518 GCF_000699145.1 Aptenodytes forsteri
GGGGGGACCCAACCAAAAAACACACAAACAAAAAACCCCCAAACAACCCACCAAAACCCCCAAACACTTAAAAACCAAGTACGGTGTAGGACAAATGGCATATGCTGCAGACAAAACACCCATGACAGAAGGAATGGAAAGAATATGAAGGGGCTTTGAGGTAATGTTATGAATTTGAATGCTCTTCTGTGGTAGGCAGTATGAAACAGAAAAGATGAGAAGCAGCCCCCAAACACACACGCATATTCCCTATTTTAAACCGCAAGTAAAAGCAGATACCTGTGCGGTCTTTGTTTGAGTCTGTGTAATGTAACAAATTACACAGAAGTAAATTACACAAATGTGCTATAGATAACACTGAAAGATGTTTCAAACTTTTTGTGGAGAATGGAGATTAATTAGATTAATAACTGTTGACCTTAGAATTTACCTGTTATAGTCTGAGAGTCTAAAGATAAGTCACCAGTTATGTAAGTTAAGTCAAACCAGTTCTCATAGAACAATCTGTTTATGCACTGTTTTGCTTGATGTCCTTAGTTGGCAACTCTTTTAAGCCCAGTGCCTCTGAATCCAGTAAATCTGCAGACTGGACATACTACATCATTAAATGGACCGTCACCAGCAGGTAGGAAATACTGCAGACCACCTAACTTTCACGGAGATGTATTTTTCTTGTTAGAACTTAAGGGCTTTACGTAATGGCTGTTAAAGACTAGGAGCAGCAACAAACATTGACGAAATATCATATTGCTCGTGGCTTCTCTTAGACATGTCTGTCCATTTTAGCATTTAAAGCAACTAGATGCATAGGAGATAATCTGCTACTTCCAGGAAGATACAAGAAAAGTAACATGCAGTAAGCATGCTTTTCATTTACATTTAAATCTGGATTTATCTGCCTGTCTTTATTCTTCAGCTGCATCAAAGAACAAGTCACAGTCACCTCATTACTATGAGATAATGGAATTTGATCCATTGGCTCCTACTGAGTAAGTAACTTTTAAAATAGATAATACATAGTTTTCTTAGGTGCCAAAGGCAAGAAGGCTTCTGAGATGGTTCGTTCTTCTGAGTGAGAAAACAGGCCATGCTATTTAGGCTGAGTTAGCTGACCAACTGGATCACTAATGTAAATGAGAGTGGCTGCATTTTGTACGTTTTCTTCCAATATTTCTGGCATAACCAATTAAGGAATAAACTCCTATAGTGGGTTCATTGAACAGCATCTGTAAAAATGGTGGAGTAATGCTGTGTCAAAAACAATTTACTAAAATCCTATTCAGTGATATGAAAAGGTGAATAAAACATGGTAAGGGTCCTGGTGGAGGAAGCTGATTGACACTTCAACATAGGTAGTTCTGGAGCAAGGCGACCAAAGTAATTCCTGTTCACAGCAATCGTGATTTTTAAGAATGTTGTTCTACTGCATATCAAGAAAATCCTCAATTTAAATACAAGCTACAAAAGGGAATGGATGCTGGGACTCTCCAGAGGGCCAAATAGTCAGACAGAAAAATAACACGAAACTAAATGGATGGCAGGACTCTCCTTTCTACCAGTAAATTGCAAAAAAATTTGAGCCATCTACACAAAACTTATTTCCGAGGAACCATCAAATTCTGAGGTAGAAAAATCTCAACAAAGCTTTATTTTTTTTTTTAACTAGTGCAGTAATTGCATGCCACGCAGTATACTTGTCATTTGCATTTTGTAGTCCTGTTCCCAAACTTATTTCATCATCAAAAGTGACAATGTCCAGAGGTATCTCATTAAATGTATAATCACAGATGCACCGCAGGATTGGCTCTTTGTTTCCATGGAAACCTGGGCATCCTGCAACTGGTGCTACTTGGTTAGGCAAACACTATAAACCCTTGGCAGTTGATGCTTGGGCAGGATTTCATTGGTGTGTTTGTCAAAATGAAACAGCTGTGATGTAGGAGTTGCCCTGTTCCTCTTCTTTCAGAGCTATTTATGAAGAAATCGATGTCGTGCTGAAGACAGAGGTTAAAAAGAATCCAGAATGCTGAAGGTGGAGGTGAAGTCTTTTACTGAACACACGTTATTCTCGGACGTTGGTCCTGTGCAGTGCTTCCTACAATGTACAAGTGAATAACAGAACAGGTTTTGTATTTTGACACAACAAACAATAAGTATCGGAACACTAAGCTGTGTGGAAGTTGAAGAGTTACTTGGATCTACACCTTGCTAATTTGTCCTAAATGTTCAACTGTGTATTCTTCAAGGTGACTTGCATGACTATTTTTAAAAATTTTTGGGGCCTTTGAAATACGATTTCCAAATTCACCTGCATATGGAGTTAACACTTGACACCTGACGCAAGTAAACAAAAAGGACTCTTGCAACTATAGAAGAAAGCTTTTCTTCCAAGTTAACTGTTCTTTTGCATTGCTTTACCCCTTTATGCAGCAAACAAAACAGACCGTTATGTTTATAGAAACTGCAGAATCCAATTTCTATTTTGGCCTCGTTGCCGTTTCCCTAGAAATTTATAAGGGGGTGTTGTATGTAGGACTTCTCTAAAATTGGGCCTCTTGACACATGTCCGAAGACATGCAGTGTTACTTTCCTACGTTCATATTCTGAATAGAGATTTTGTTTTTCCTAAAAGCCCACAATATAGTGGGATTTTTGTCTTGGTAAGAACCTGAGCTGGGACGTGAGGTGCTGTCATCCATGCTTAACAGAACAGAAAAAACCCTGCTTGTTCCTATGTTGTTGTTGCTTTTATTTACTCAGTAAATATTGGAGGGGGATCAGTCATTTCTTTCAGTGTTCCTGCCCTGCAGAGATTGCTGTTCTGGTGAAGGAAGAAATCATCATCTACAATGCAGATGAGCAATAGTTATCCATTTATTTTAATCGAGTTGTTTAATGCTGTTAATAACAGTTTTATCTTTTAATAATTAAAGTGCCTTATCTATTTTAATGCTGAATGTAAAATGGGCACTTTAACAGGTATACTTCTCTGAATTTATAGTTGATATAAAATTTGAGAACTTAGTTCATGTTCATAGCAGATAAGCTATTTTTTTGTGAAATACTGCATTTTAAATGTTCATTAACTGTTTAAGTGATAAGAAGTTCTTGGTCTGTTACGCAAGTTTTGCAGCATAAAATTCTAAATAAAAGCAAACGCTTCCTGAGACATTAACCCCCATCACTTCCGAGTTTTTACCAGATGACATGCGTATTCCATGGAATGCCAAATGTAGACAGTATTGGAAGTATTTGAGTGTGAATCCCTGGCGTTTCATTGCGTAATTAGCAATTTTGCAGTTTGCTGCAGGACCATTAGAACACCTTGCTTCTATCAAAAACACAACCTTGAAGAAATTTGGGGGTGTTTGTAAGCAGAGGTGAAAAGGAGAGGTGCTTTATTATTTTTCTTGTATTATTTGCAATGGTCTGGACAGCAGCCTGAGACAACTGCTGAAAACAGGATTTGAGGTGGATCGATTTTTCCCTATAGCTTAGTTGTATTGCTAAAACTCTAGCGCACTGAAGTGTAGCAAATTAAAATAGGCTATTCCAATATGGTAATCCATCACAGATGATTGCTAACTGAGCTTTTCCGAATTTAGAGAAGCAAAATGGTCACAGATAGATGAAGGCTCTGAAGGGAACTGGCTAATTACTGAGGTTAGAGAGCTTGTTTTATGGTTGGAATGTGCTCAGCACCTGTGCAAACTTCAGCTTGCAAACTCAAGGGAAAGCCCCCATTTTTATGAAACTGGCACTTGCCGGGGGATATTCCTTTTCTTCTGAAGCACGTGGCCAGAGCAAAGCAACCTGTGGAAAACTCCCATAATCAGTTAAACTTTCAAAAAGACAATGGACTAAAGACAACCCAGGTAAGAATTTTTTTTTTCCTAGCCTGGATTCAAAGATGCATCTTGGTATCTTTTTTTTTTTTTCTGAAGCATAACTGGAATTACAGATTATAAAGCTTGCTGCTGTCTTCATACAGATGTATTTCACTTGTGTGGGCTCCACATGTTCTGCTGGATAAAATGCATGAGAGAAATGAAAGAATGAAAAGTTTTATAACTTTAATAAGTACACAGTGAAGACCTGACATGAATGTCATCCAGAATCTACTTAAACACCACATATAATTGGTACAGTAATGCATTTTAAAGGTAGCATCCATTTATTTTCAAAAAGCACTTTTTAAATTATGGTGTGCAAACATAACTTCCAGTTGCTTTAGTCTCAATTATTTCTGATATAGCCATTACCTTCTTAGAGTCCAAACAAACCAGCGTTAGTCCTATTTTGTTAGCTCTCATCTGCTGCAAGGGGTAGAAAGAACTGGCCTAGCAGATGAGATACTGGGCTGAGATTAATTCCCGTCTGAAAATGAGTAGGTCACTTAAACTTGCTCTGCAACTCACTCCTCATTTGCAAAGCTATGATCAAGTGTTATTATCCCTACCCCACAGGTAATGACCAAAAGTTACATAAAGGTAGGCTTACACGTTCTGATGGCAAACAGAGTACCTAGAGTGCCTCTGAACAACTGACACGCTTCTGGGCAGGCTTTGTCGGACTTAACCTCTGAATGGGGTTGGTTTCCTTTTGGTTTTTGAGGAGACTCCTATGTTATTAATTTAGCCTGCAGTTTAGAGCAGTTGTTTATGTACTGCCTTTCCCTTCAAAGCATTTCACGCATAAGCTGAGCTCGTCTCGGTGTAGAGGTGGCCGGTGGACAGCCCTCTGCGGAGTGAAAGAGCAGTCAGTAGCAGTACAGGCATTTCAAATGAGTTCAACGCAACACCGAAGTTTGAAGATGGTATTTCTAAATGGAAACCATACCACAGATTTGACGTGCTTACGTTTAAATTACTGTTCCTCATTCAAATTATAACAGTTTGAGAGCAGTCTGCTCTTACCACATGAACTACTGATTCAGTAATAATTCGAGAGGGTGCATCATCTTCTGAATCGTCATATCCTCCCGTGCCATGGGAGGGTTACACAGCAATACAGTCTAACTTTTGCTTAGTTTTGAGATTTCATTAACTGATTACCTCTTTTTACCTTTTTATACAGTAACTTACATGCAAATTATTCTTCAGAGCCAGCAATGCAATTTTAGATGCTTAATAAACTGATTTATTTAAATGTATTTAAATGAAGATCTCAGTTTATACTTGGGTTTAAAAATTTGCCTCACAGTATTCAGATACCATGTATCATCTTATAAAAAGATGGCTTGAAAAAACCCTCTCTTTTCCAGGAACAGTGTGTTTCCTTCTATTGTCTGATGAAGAAATACTATCCCTAAGAAATAATATTCCAACTATATAAGTTGGTGGTTTGTGTTTTTTTTTAAAAAAATAGAACTATATCCTTTCATAACAGCAGCATGTGCCCATGGTGGTTTAATAATATAATTTCATATTGCACAGTACTCCTGCAGTTTCTCCTTCCATGGAAAAACGGTTTCAAAACTGGTAGTCGGGTAGCAGAAGTCAAATGGTGTACACATTGCCCATTACTGATATCCAGGAAGTGGTAACTTCTGTCCTTCCTTTGCTTCAAAAAAGGTGTAAGAGAGGGTGATCAAATCAACTTTGGCCATTTTAGGGTCCTGTACAAATTCTGGATCAATGTAGAAAAAGACAGGCATGTCCACTTCCTCTTGAGGATTTAGCCGCTGTTCTTCAAAACAAAAACACTGCATGGGGGAGGAAAAAAAACCCCAAACAGTTAGATAATAGCTATGGTAAACTTTTTCTTTGCCAACATGAGAGAAAGCTTCATCTTTTAAAATCAACTCTCACTCCCTGTACATCCCTGAAATCCTGGGAAGGATGAACCACGTGAGCAACAAGACAGCAATTCTGTTCCTCTTGTATTACAGGGGAAAAAAAAAAAAAATTAGCTTTTAATGAAGTGTCCGAACGTGCAAATTGGCCGGGCTAGCTCACATCGTTGCGACCTGCCCTCAGCGTCAGTTGTACTAAATATCATATATTTGGGAGCCACTCTAATTGGACACGTACTGCAGCTTGGTATGAAGACAGTAAGGCTAGGAACAAACTCATGCGCTGTCATTTGAAAAAATCAAGGTATTTTCTTAAAATGTTGGCATACAAAGAATGGTATCCAGGATTAAAATTAGAAAAGTTAATTCATGGATAACTACTCTCATTCACGTACAGGAAAATGGAATCTTTGCTCTGCTCACACTTACTTGTATTTTATTGAAATACTGTCCTGCTTCAAAGGGTATTACGTTGTAGGTAGAGATTCCAATTATTGGTTTGTCAGTAGGATTTTTCGCTTTATAAAAGGCCAGTGCGGTCTCTCCTGGTACCACCTGTATAAAGTAATTGCACGGTGATTTTTAATCCACTGCAGCCCTCCACCCCTCAAACGCAGTTCTTTAGACTTCAGTGAGAATTAGTTCATTTTCTCTTTTGCTGTTTCACTACTTCACAAATATTTCGCTTATAGACAATTCACCCCCATTCAAAATCAAAAAGCACCCATAATGTTACATGTGTGCATTTTTAATCTTACCCAGTTTGCCACGAGACTTCCGTTATTCTCGCCAGTTCAGCAGCACACAGAGCTTTTTTAATATGCAGATTTATATATGGGGTACATTTGATTTTTTTGAGGTTATAATTCAGAAACCAATTAAGCAGCATGACTCCTTTTGAATTTTTACCGAGAACTAATTTTAAACAGTAAAGTGGAAGTGTTCATTTTCTTAGATATAAAAACAGCCCTACAAGGAGAGGGGCAAGAAGAGGAAGTACTAGGGGGGAAAGTCTGGCACAACCCCACCGGTTTAGATATGCAGCTACACCATATACATTTCTAACGTATATACACGCGCTCTTCACGGTGTACATAGAATTCTCAACTGGAAGTAGTGCGGAAACGCCAGTTGTGTGTTTTTCCACATCAGGGCCCAGACACGCAAGCGGACGGATCGGCGTGCGCGGGGTGGAAGGCGGCCGAAGCGCGGGAGGCAGGACCCCCGGCTGCGAGCGGTTCTGTGCGAGGGCGAGAACCGAGTCACTCACGTAGATTTCGCTCTGCTGGGGCCTGAAGTTCCACTGGATGCTGGCGTGCACGTCCGCGTTGAACGTGACCCTGATGACCCGGTCTCTCACCGGCTCCATCCTCTCGATCTGCTCCGAGCTGCGGCCTGCGCCCGTCGTTCCGCCCAGGCCCGTGGCCTGACAGAAAGGAAAGGCAGTGAGTG
>NW_008796178.1:197473-271910 GCF_000699145.1 Aptenodytes forsteri
GTGCATCCAGCCGGCTTTGTCCGAGCGGAGCCGGGGCGGGCTGGTGCTGGACGGCAGCGGGGCCACCGAAAAGTCTGCCAGAAGTGGGTTAACCTCGGGCAGCAGGGCGAGAGGGAGCGACGGTCCTCTCCGGGTACCTCAGCGGGGTTAATGCGGAGGAGGAGCGCGCTGACGGGCGGCGGGACAGGGTGGTGGGCACCAGGACCTTTCCGGCTGGTTCCTCTGGGGCTGCGAGCGCACGGCCAGGCGCTTGTGAAGTCGCCTTTGTGCCCGCGTTCCTCATCTTCCAGCGCTGGGCGTCCGCGGGCAGGCGGCGGGCCCCGCGGCGTGAGGGCAGAGCCGTACGCGGGCTGGTGCGGGGGTGCTTCCACAGAGAGAGGAGACTTCGTCCCTCTGTCTTCCTGCAGGTCTCCCTGTTTTGTGGACGCTGACACCGATTGTTTTTGCCAGCGGTGCTTTGGTTCATGTTTAGTTTCCTCTCTTTGCGTACGGATTTGTTTTCGTTTAGGCACAAATATTGACATGTCGCGAAGTGATTGAGCGCTGTGTGTCAACTGTAAAACAGCAGTAACTTCGGGACAGGCGAGGTCAGACAAACTCACAGTCTTTCTTCCCATGCACTGTAACAAACTTTCCTGTAGCAGTGCTTGGGTTTACTGCTTTAGAGCACTGCTCTGCTCTTGTGCTGGTTCCAGTAACGCGAGTCACGCAGTGACTGTGGCAGCTCCTGATACTGCTTCATTTTTGCATTTAGTTGCATTGAATAAGGGAATGATAAAGCCCCGAGTGAAGCAATATTGTGGCCTTTCCTCTGTATTTAGATGGCATTATTTTTGATCCTTTAGCGAGAGATCTGAAGACATTTGCTGCAGGAAAATTTGTGGCGTTCCAAAGTGAATTTAACATTTTTTTTTCATGCAGAAATATATAACCTGATGAATTGGTCAGTGTGGTTTTGTGGAGGCTGACGCTGTAGGAGGCTCCTAGGGAGCCTCCTTTGTTTTAGCTCGCCTTATTTTAGCCCAGGTTTGTAGCATGTCACTGGTGCCGCTGGCATCTGTTGCCATCTTTTGCCTGTGCGTTGTTCGGAGAGTTCCTTGTCCCCCTTGTACCATGTCTTAGGAGAAATACCTTTTCTGGTTCGTGGCCATGTGAGGGTTTAGCCATACAGCTCGTGAAGAAGATTTGCTACTGATACAAACGGGTATTTTTGCGTTAGGGCTTTTGCAGTAATTTTTCAAATGATTGTAGCTCAGTACATTTAGGATTGTATTTCTTGTCAACCTGTCATATGCGCTAATAAAAATACAATGTGAATTACCATTTTTTTGCTGGTGGTACGTAACCCGGTTTTGCATGCATTTTGGCCTACATCTTACATACTTCATGTGAGAATTCCATAGGCACTGAATTCTAGCCAGTAAGTTAAAAAAATGTGAGCAAACTAGACACACAAAACACCTTATGTTCAAAACAACATTCCCTCCCCAAGTAATCTTTGCTGGAAAAAAATGAGATTGTTTTTGTCTTTAGAAGTTATGTTATTTTATCCTGGAATTATCTCGGTTACTTCATTTCTTAGAAGACTTTAATCACAGGGGGTTCCAGTTTGCCCTAATTCCTACCTCGTAAATTAAGAGGAAATTAGACTATCAGATGTTTTGGTACATTATACAGCAAAGTCTGAGTTGTTAACTGCTTACTGTTTTCCTTTTCAGCAATGAAGTGTATCTGTTTTGTCATGAAAGTTCTCTTTTCCCACTTGATTTCAGCTAGTCAGTGATAAATAAGAATTGTTGTCAGTGTCTGAAAATAAACGTAGCCATGTAAATTTCAAACAGTGGTTTCTCCTTTTTTACAGCAATTATTATCTTGGTTACGAGCCAGTGCTTCATGTGTCAGAATTCTTCATTTTGAACTTTTATTAAAATAGTGCACCTAAGAAGATGTCCAGTACAGATCCCCTAACAAATACAGATAAAAAGTAAGTATTTTTTTTTCCCCACACACAGGAATACAACAATTACTGGATCGTAATATGAAAATTTGTGCAGTTTCATTAGTAGGATTTTGTTTTGATGAAGCAGTGCTTCATGTGTCAGAATTCTTCATTTTGAACTTTTATTAAAATAGTGCACCTAAGAAGATGTCCAGTACAGATCCCCTAACAAATACAGATAAAAAGTAAGTATTTTTTTTTCCCCACACACAGGAATACAACAATTACTGGATCGTAATATGAAAATTTGTGCAGTTTCATTAGTAGGATTTTGTTTTGATGAAGTCTTAAAGAAAAATAACTTTGATATTGAAACAGTCTGAAGCAACATCTTAGAAAAGCTAATACCAACAGCAGTGAATTTACACATAAAGGGAAGAAATATCTCTTAAGCTTTTCATTAAGTTAATCAGCACTTGGGTTGGACTGGTTCTGTAGAGATAAAACCCTGCATAGAAATTCCTTAATGCTTCTGCAACTATGAAAACGTACGTGTAAGGTATATAGCAGATTACTTCCTTGTACATACAGGGTAACTGCAGTCACACAAGACACTGTACGGAGTTTACAATAAATAATGAATTACTTTTCCAGAATACTATGTCTGCACGCCTTTAATGTTTTATATGTGGTGCTTTGGAACCATCTTGTTTTTTACCAATGCCATGGGATATATAATGATGATTCTATTCATTCTATAAACTGTAATGTTATCCACTTAAAAGTTGGATCAGATGCTAAATGGCAAACTTGGATTCAGTCATGATTGAAAATCGTAACTCCAGACCCTTCCCAAACTGCTAAGTAACCATGCCAACACTGTCATCAAAACCATAATTAAAAACAGGCACAGACAGCTCTTGCTGGGCCATCGTGTTTGCTGTGCTTGTGCAATAGAATCGAGCAAATAGTGTTCAAAAGTGTTGTCAAACAATTTAGCATAGTTTTTGAATTATGCCACTTCATAAGTAACTTGATTTTTTTTTAAAAGCAAATCCACAAAACATTAAAAAAATTAACTTGCTTTTTACTGGGATCTGAAGAAGCGAACGCTCTGCTTGTCCGATGGAAATACAGGGTATGTAATACAAAGATACATCTTTAAAACAGCTATGGCTTGCTAGTTTCATGTGGAAGTTATGTTAGATGGACAGTTACTGGATCACTGTATTCCGAAGGCAATTTTTCACGTAGGAGGTGAACATGAAAGGTGCATATAACTGCACTCAGCTACATGATGATGGAAGACTATAATTTTCTATACTTTTTTTTTTTTTTTTTTTTTTTGTTGTGGGAGACAGTATCAATGCACAACGCTTCAAGAATGTACTTGGTTATATGTTAATTGAGGTTTACCTAAACTTTAAATAATGCCCTTCTTTTCTACGCAAGGGGTTTAGCCTCAAACCATTCATGCTTCTCCACAATTACAACATTGCTCAAGCTTTTTTTTCATGTTTAACAGTAGCCATATAATGACATATGTTTTCTTTTACTCTGTACGACCTAATCAGCAAAATGTATTTTGAATAAGTAGTGGGTTTGGATAGCTCAGAAGTAAGTGTTTGTTCATCCTATATGGTAGAGCGTTCTCTTGGCTGTGGTCCTTAGTGTCATAATAAATTTTTACCTTTTAGGGTTAGTGAGCCTGAAAGGCTACAGTTGCATAATTGACTTGTATAGGATTTTTGTAAAAGACCTTTGTTTTATTTATAACAAAAAGATCTTGTGAATCTTGCTTCCGAAGATTCTGCACATCTTTTTGTCATCTGCTAAATTATCCTGTAGTCCATCTCAGTTGCTAAAGCATTACAAAACTTCCTTTGGGAAAGGCGAGTCATCATTAATAATGTTGCCAGAATGGAATAGTTTACTAGCTGTTTGAAAAAGAATCTTTGTTTGCTGCATAAAATAACAAATGATGTCTCTTGGAAATTTAGTCTTACTTATTGATATTAGGTTTTATGGGGTTTTAAATTGTTACAGTGCTCCTAGATCTTTCTGGAAGTAAAAAGTAATTTGTGTTCCCCTGAGTATGTTCTTGAAAGGCAAGGAACTTGCAAAAGAAGCAATAATACCATTTTTCTGTACGAGTCCTTTAGAAACATTAAAAGCAGCGCAGCAGCAGAATTTTAATTAAAGAGGGATAGAAGCCTTGGGGATGAGTTCAGGAAGCTGAACAACGCATAGTTTACTTTGAAGAAGGGATGGGGGAGCAGTTGTTTGATCAAGTGATGTATTACCGATAGTAACTAATAAAAAGAGGTGGGAGCAATAAGAAACTTAATACTACTTTATATCTGCTTAAATTGTTGGGAAGTTTGTCGTGCCTGGTTTAATAAAAATCATTTTTGCTTTTTAATAACGGAAATGCGTAGCCTTGAGTCACACTTTTAACTGGGGGGGTGTGGGGTGGGTGCGTGTTTCTGTTGCAGAAAACATGACACCGGATACAAGCCATATTGGTCTGAGTGATTTGTTTTGACAAATGTTCCTGATACCGATACCACAAATTGAATTCCACTGGTGTTAAGAACAGTGACAATTTTGTTGGAGAAAGGCTATTGGTATTTTATCTTCTGTAACCTTGCCTGGAGCAAATCTAATTGATATGATGCTTAAAATACCAGTGGCTTTTCTTCCATCGGATTGTAACGCCAGTAACGCCAGCAGAAACTGACTGAGAAAAGACTACAAGGGGCCAAATTTTCATCGCTGAATGGATGTGAGCAACCCAAATGATGCCAGTGGAGCTCTTCACATTTTGGGAGCTGGGAAGGCTGCTTTATGGTCCCACTTTCATCACTGATCCGCTCCTTAGTCTGTGGTGGGTCACTTCACCCTTCTGCCCCTCTTGTGTGTGTAGATCACAGGCTCTAGGGACTGACCTCGGTATATGTGAAGGCTACGTAGCATGTTGCCCGTAAGCGCAAAGATCCTTTCCCCAGAACAATTACACGCTAATGAAACCGCAGTCACTACAACTTTAAAAAAAAAAAAAGGTGCATGAGAGAAGCGCATGCATTCCTCGCATAGCCAGGCTGTCCTGCTGTGCAGCTCTAGACGCTGACAGATGCTGTCTCATCACAGGGTTACTCCCTGCTTTAGAGAGGATTCACCTTTCTACTTAAACAAAGCCCTCGGTGAACACAGAATATTTAGTTTTCATTTTAAACCATAGTCTTTTTAAGATCTTTTAGAAAGAGGGGAAGTAATAGGAGTGCATCTGAGTGCATCTTCTGATGCAACCTGGAAGAAAATAGTAGTTAACCAAACTGATGTCAGGTGCTCAGAACTTCTGAAAATATGCATATCTCTGCAAGACCAAGCCTCGGATCAGAAGAGAGTCTTACCTCGGGAAATAGTGGTGTATTTTTTACTTTTTCAAGTAGATTATTCTCAGTGTGATGATACAAATTCACCATTTTTATTTGCTGTGTCAGCTTCCATTTCTAGAGAAAATATATAACCCAAGTTCTGTGTTAACTTTTGACTATTGTATATTGAAAGACTAAAATTAAACAAATTAAAGCATGACACAAGTCAATACTATGATTAAGAATGCACAGTAATAGCATAATGGCATTTGTTTCATTGATGCTTTCAGTCTGTGTGCTTTGTTGGCTTTCCCTTTTGTGTGTGAGTGTACATAATCCAGTCTGCTAGGAAGATTGCTTTAGAAAGGTCATGAGTTATTGCTTTTGACCTTGTTTGGAGGGAACATGTAAATAAATTATTGGAGGAACATGAGTAAGTAAGTTTATTTTAATTATTTCACTTGGCTTCTGCTGCTAGATATAGATTGCATAATCACAGTTGTAGTAAATGCAAGTAAATTTTCTCTCCTTTGCGTTTTCAGTCTTCAAAGTTGCAATAAATTGCCATTTCAAACAGAGAAAAAGTAACCGTTACCTCGATAGGTGAATTAGTCCATGTGACGCAGAGGGTTTCAGAGAAGATTAAGTAGGCAGAGACACTTGTCTCGAGCTCTGTCTGTTTGGGTTTTTTTTAGTTAGTAGCAGAAATTGTCCTGCACGTAACCTCTGTCCGGCTGAATTGGAAACCTCCAGTGTATTTTGGTTCCTTGTCATTGTCTTTGTTGCCGTACTGAAGAATGTCCTTACTCTCACCAGGAGATGAAGATGAACCAGAGCGTTTTGATGGTCTTTCTCTCTTATACTGGTATGCTTAACCATTAGGTTCTGACGGCATTTTTCTAGTCTGTAATTGGGAAAAGTACAGTAAAGATAATTTAAAAGCTGTAGCCGTTTTCAGCTTCTTTTTTCTTTTCATAAGCAGCCAGAGTTTATCATGTAGATTTTTGTTTAAGTGTCAAGTAATATCTATTTTGTGAGGGAAGGGTATTATTCTTCCATTGATAAAGCTAGATAAATATTTGTTTGTGGACATAAATAACTAATAATTCCTCAGGAATGCAGTTCAGAAGAATATCCGGAGTCGTATGTTCTGATAAGTCTCTAGCAGATATAAAACATAAAGCTGTTGAACTTCCTCGTGTATGCTGGTAAAAAGTAATAGAAAAAAGTATCAAAGATTTCATTTTAATTGCCTGCCAATTAACACAAAATAATAATAATAATTATTATTATAATTAATAATAATAATTGCCTGCGAATAACACAAAATTATACACACTGAGTCTATTGTGTAACAAAGTTCTAGTGTACATTTTGTAGAGTCTTGCTTGTTTATTTCATCTATTGCGTCTCATCTTTTCTTCTCCATGTGCTAGAAGCTTGCTTACGAGTATTTTAGCATGACTTCTCGAAGAATGAGCAGCGACATCTGATTATTTAATTTGCATCTTTTTCTACAAAGAACGTTGAAATTATTTTGTTACTTCTGCCAATTGGTTTAGAAACCTTTGTCCTTATTTATACTGTTGAGCATATTTCTAATGGTTTTGGGGAAGTATTCTAACATTTCATGAATATTAAAAAACAGTAACATGAAATAAATGTTGGATGGGCGCTAAATCCAAGTCTTTACATAGGGAGACTGCGAAAGCCCTGTATGTTCTAGTAGAACTATGACAAGTAGCTTGACTTGAAGATCCATCTCTAAGTTATATGGGAGAAAAACTAACACCCAAAGCCAGCAAGATGTGATATGCTAAATGAATTCGGAGAATTTGAAGATCCTTGTCTTTACTTTGCATGTGATGAAGTAATTTTAAACTTCACGTATTGGAGGGATTTGGTCTTTAGAGCATAAACACAAGTGAATGCCTTGTAAGGGTGTCTGTTCAAAGTGTCAGTCCTTTCTGATTGTAGATGGCAACATCGTGATAATTTCACTGTTTTAGAGATACCTTATTCCTCTCCATTGTGAATTATTAGTTTGTGTATTGTCTGTATCCTCTTTGTCAGAATCCATTTTATGTTAGTTAGGATCTCTTCTGAAAGTATTGCCTGTTACTTCTGGAAATGTAGACCCTTTCCTATTAAGTGTTCTGTGCCTAGATTTGACCATATTTCGTTATCATTTTATATAGCAATATATAAATAGGTTCTACCATTTCTGGTGAATTCTGTTTTCCTTTGGAAAACTTTAGACTTAAAATCCGAGATTTGATCTTTTAAGACTTCACGAAAGTAAACTTCTGTGCGAGGTTGAAACAGCATTTGTTCTTGCTTTTTTATTTTAATAAAAAACTGCGATGTAAAAACTGCCGAGAGCATGGCACAGCAAGAAACAGAACAGTAGTAGCAAAAGGCAAGACAGAAAAAAAAAGAATACTTGTTTGCTTGTTTTAAAGATCAGTGTACCTTGTCTGAGGTTTCAAAGATGAATGAAAGAACATGACTAGTATGTTGTCTTTCAGTTTCAAAAAAATTTAAATTTGTGGGAAAATTGAAGTGACAGTACTAGGTAGTAATGCAAAATACTCTGCTGTTGTAGTGTAGAAGTAGTTTATCAAAAAAGTTTTGTTAGAGAAATAGCAGACTTAAGGATTTATTCTTCCTTTCAGACTGATTAAGTAAAAGCAGTTCGGTTCACTTTTAGCCTTACGAAGTGTGCCTTACGCTCTGTCATGTAGTAGCAAGGTCATGTGCAGTCTTGTCAGTGGCCAAATATGCTAACTAGGTTTCATCATTTCTTCTTAGCCTATGAAAAAAATACTGCAAGAAATGCTAAAGTGAAAATTATACAATATTTGAAGCATAGGCTTCCTGGTTTTTTCTAAAGATCAATTACTAGGTCTGTTCTTATGGCCATCCTTTGTAAAGCAAAGGCTAATTTTGCAAATACTTGGGAATTTGAGGTTGTGGAACAAATTGTTGCTTTTCAGAGCAAGTGTTTATCCCTTGATAAAAAAAAAAATCATCCAGTTTTCTTACACAATACCAAAAGAACTAGGGATGTTCATTAGAAGCTGGATCTCTTGCCTGGTGCTAGAATTTAGGAACATTTGGACCTCCTGGATTTCTCTCTTCCCTCTGGCACGGCATCTTTCAATGACATGTACTCTGGCTTTTGCAGAAGTACCCAGTTTCAGGCATGGAGTTCAGGCTGTGTGCTGGATTTGGTTGCGTGGGAGGATTTGGGTCACTGTGTCCTCCACTTTGATCTTCTTTCCCCCCCTGCTAATGAATTCTCGTTGTTCCATTTCACTTCAACATCATGCTCTAGAAAATGCAACCCACTGTCTAATACAGAACAATATGTAGGTCAGAGCAGAAAAACCTAAGTGGTACTTCTGCTTTTTTCTAGAAGGGATCTGGTGAGTCTTCTCCAAAAATGGTACAGTGGGAGGACAAAGGAGCTATGATACAACTTGGATTTTTTCATAATAATTCACCTAAATGAAAATAATAAATGGTAAAGGATAATTGGATCTATAGGAATTCTTAACAGCTTGCATTCTCAGAGCAGTATGCTGGTCATGTTTCCGATGGAACTGTAAATTTAGGTTTCAAAACTCTAATTTTACTTTGTATTCTTACTTAATTCTTTACCGTTATCAACTGCCTCCAACATACTCATCTGCCTTTAGACAATTTCAGGTGCCACCCTGGTATCTTGCCTAGGGGTGGGAGGGTACACAGGGGAGCAGGCAATAGAGTTTGGAAAGAAGCCTTTTTTATAATAGAGAAAGAAAACTATGTTGAGTGAAGAAATGAGGGACTGTAAGGAAAAGATCATGTTCATAAATAACCACAAAGTTACATGTTAGATTTCCTAGGAAACACTCTTGTATACACTCTCTTAGCTGTTGTTTTGTTTTAATATTCATTACCTGATCTAAGACATTATGATGTGTTTTTCTTGCCTAAATGCTAAGCTGGACCAGGTTGTGGGATTTTGTTTCTATTTAATTCTACGTATACTTAATTTTACCTTACCGTCTTACATTTGTTATGAGGAGATTGATTTTTCATTGGGGGGAAGGGGTGGCACAGAGGTATCAAACAATATAAAGTTGTCTGTTATAGAAGACTGGTTTTGGTTTGTATTAGAGATAAAAACATGGTCACTGTAATTTCTTCTATATTAACAAGCTCTACATACGTTTCTGTAATTAGAGATTTAATGACTTTTATTTTATTCCTTAGGACTATTATGGGCCCTCATGGAATCAATCGAGCTGTCCACCGCATTTCTTTTTCTGATTGTCAAAATGGATTAGGTAATCAGATTGCACATTTCCATTGGTTCAGAGTAAACCAAATCTAAAAGCAGCTGGCGAGCTTTTCCAGTTCACACTGTCATCAGTAGAAGTTTAATTTATCTGGCTTTTATGGATTTGACTGTAAATCCATTTAGCACAGTAGGTGGAATAACCAATTTCTTGCTTGTTTCTTTTGTTTGTTCTGCAGGAGTTAAAATTATTGGAGGTTATCGGGCACAAACAGCAGAAGATTATGGGATTTTCATAAAAAGAATTCTACCCGGAGGGGTTGCTGCTGTAGATAGTAATTTTAATTTTTTTCTTACAAACATGCTGCATATAAAAAGCTGTCAAAAGAAGTCTTCTTTGTTTTACTTTGTGGATAAGGATATTTAAAATAGCATGGTTTAGTCAGGATTCATGATGTTGTGACTTGTTTTAAGATAGAGAAATGAAGCTTGGACCCTTTATGGGAAAAGATTTTAATATTCTCAGTTCTTGAAAATGTGTTCAAATCTAGATACGGCTGGTGTGCAAGCAATTGGCAATCTTTCAGCACTGCTAAATTTAAGTGTTGAGATGCTGAACCTCTTTATTCGTAAGGCGTAAGAGTGGTGTTTCCTTTACAGAACCAGTTTTAATGAGTTCCGATCTTTTTTTTTTTTTTTAATATTGTAAGTGGTGGTTTAGATGTTCAGTGTGGAAAGAACAAATTATACTAGGAGTTTGCAGTGATAAAGTTACAGAACATACTTCTGTCCTAGGTCTCTATATGAGGTTTTTTGAGACTCCATCTGGTCTTGTGCAGAATGATCATTTAAAATAATCTAAATCTACTTCAAAAGTGATAGTTCCTAAACTTGATATTTGCAGAAGGTTAAAAATAGAATTGGTTCTAAAAAATCTTGTAGAAGTCTTTATTAATGTATAAAACATCAATGTATTTATATGTGGTTTATATGTGAACTTACATGTTTGTTAAAAGCGAAATTCAACTGAAAGTTAATTCCACAACTATGAAGTGTAAATTCCAGTCCCACAAGTATTTGTGCTATGTGTAAATAATACAAATAGCTAAGTAACGCTTATTTTCAGTGGTTATTCTGTGGTTAATAAGACTGATTGATAGTTATTAGTCTTATGACAATAGTCTAGCTTAATTAGGATCAGAACCTAATCTGCTAAAAGTCAGAAGGTTGTTTATTGCATTAGATCACGTAAAACTGAAAGAAAAAGCCCAGTTTTATTACAGTGATATAATACGTTCACCATTTTCCTGTTGATTTCATTACTAGGCCGTTTGCTCACTGGTGACCTAATTTTGGATGTCAATGGAGAAAACTTAATTGGAGTAACCAATGAAAGGTATGTTTGTACTGATTACTAAATGTTTATTAGAGCTTGGAATATTATAGGGGGGGGGTTGGACATTATCGACCACTGATTAAAAGAGCACAACTCCACTGAGGTCCTTGGAGTTCAACTGGCAATTCATTTATCCTACAAATCTAATTCAGCAAAACTATTGTGGAAAAGTGGCAGGACTTTATATGCTTTTATAATGACAGAATAAGCTAGTTTCTTAATGATGTAGATTATAGAATGTATGTGAAAATAGCATTAAAACATATTAAGCTGTTAAAATATTTTTAGAACTATCTGTTGGTTCAATACCAGTGAATGTAAATGATGCAGCTAACAAGTATCATTGTAATGGGACGACGACAGAGAAATTGTTTAGAAAAATCTGTAGAATATGTTGTATGGTTTCTGTAGCTGGATCACCAGAGATCAATGCAGCTTAGTGTTGGAGACGTAGATTTAAAATTCAAGGAAAAATTACAGTGTATATTGCTGAGGAAAATGCTGAGCAATGAAGCATACCTGAGCGGTAGTTTTTCTCTGGTGTGGGCTGTTAATCCTGAAGGAGGTCCAGGAAGGCAGTAGGATGGACCAAGGAGGGATGGGGACAAAAGGGAAGGGAAAGAGGGCAATCCCAGTTTATTCCTGTCACCAGGCGCAGGCTCACCACAGTCTGTCTTTCGCTCAGTTCTCCAGTGCTTAATTTGGGTTGTGCTGCTGGCAGGCTTTTTTCTCTGTATCTGGCAGTCAAAATGATTAACTACGTTAAGACTTTGTTCATTTTCCTGCTCTTTTAGCATTACTCACTGTGTACTTCTTGACAGCACCCTGGTATATTTATTTGGCTGTTTTTCCCCCCTTCTAGGGCTGTTGACATCTTGCGAACAGCATCAGCATCTAATCACGTGTCGCTACTAGTTGCCAGAGATGAAGAAGCAAAGTAAGAGAAAAATAAAACATTGTTTTAACCTCAAAACTAATAAAAAGCCAACACTGTATCTAAGGTTGGGTGGGCAGGCTTGCGTGTATTTTTCTTTCAGATTAGTTTTAATCACAAAATTGCACCACATGTCACATTTTTCTATGTAGTATTTGATACCAATTCATTCTGAGACTATTTGCATCAATTAAAGTAGCAAGCTCAGGCCAATTTCAGTTTAATGAAGAGGATTGAAATGTTATGTTACCAGCTAATACCATTAAAAACTATTTGCTGTGATAATTTTTTTTAATACTTCCCGCATTTTAAAATAATAAAAAATGAGGATTACGTTAGATCAACAGTACCACAGAACTGAATGATTTAAGCTGGTCTTGCCTTCTGAAAAAAGGCAGATTTAGTTATTGTTTCCCCTCAGAAGTTTGCTTTTCAGTCTTTAATGAGCTTTGAATTAGTTTGGATAAGTAGGTTAAACCGTTCACTGCAGCAGGTAGTCCAAAATACATCCGTTATAAGGACATTTATGTTAAACATTGCTTTAACCTTGCTGTCTGAAGTTAAGCGTATAAACCAATATTGGCAGAGAATCATCGGGAATGCTATGATCCAGGTCTGTATCCGCTTTTGACTTAAATCTCCGGAGGAAATGGCTGTTATGTAACTATATTTGATAATCATTGCAAGAGTATCTGCTGTTATTTGCCTTTCTTGGGATGTTCCACTTACAGAGTAATCTCTCCATAAAGGAATCTTCTCTAAATTCCTTTAGCCTTTTGTCCGATTTAAGCTTCCTTTCTCTGCTCCTTTATTTTTTGTATTTGACAGACATTTAAATCGCCCTGTAGCCTCTGATCTCTCCTTTTTTCAGACTGCCTAGATATGTGAGACGTCCACTCTTAATCTGCTTTTATCTAAAGCATACTGACCTAGTTCCTCTAAACGCCTTGAATAATTAAAATCCATCAGTCCTTTTACCATTCTGGTGGTATGCCCAATGGCCTGTGCAGAATTTGCCGCTATATACAGTCCCTCACTCAGACACCTGTGAATGAATTTCTTGTGACTGTACGTTCCTGTGCCAAAAGATTATTTGATTCACACTCGACTGTGTTTGTGTGTGTTCCCTGGGTCTGGCATTAGTTCAATACATTTTGTCATTTTTTAAAAAATAATGTATCCAGCAGATTTCAACAACCCTCTGCAGTCACTGGAATTACTTGGGAATTATGTTCCCTGCAATCCGTTAATTTATGTTCTCTCTCTCTAATTCTATAATATTAATTTGGTGATGTTTCTGGCTTACATCATTCTAGATTATTTATATTTTTTTAATCTGTTATCACTGAGGTAATCATAGCTCAGATTATAAACTTTTTTTTTAAATTAGGCTGCAAGCAGTATTAGATTAATCAAGATTTTTTGTTTTCTCTTTATTTTATGTAATACAGGATGTACATCTTTGCTGCTTTTTTGCCAGTTTGTTACAATATGATTGGTTTCTGCAAAGAACTCTGCTTTCATTTTTTCTTTTTCAACAGTGCGCCTGACCAAGAATTGCCCTTTATTTCATCTTTTGTGGCTTTTTAAAAAAGATTTCACAATGAAAAAGATAAGCAAAGCCCAAGCACATACAATATTTAATATGTAGTGATATATACCTCAGATGAAATAGACTGCAAATTTCTGAGAGCTAAATAGAAATTAAGAGTTTGCATCTGTTTTTACTCTTTCTTGAATAATTAATAAATATTTCTTCTGTCCTCTTTTTTGAGGTGCCACAGCTTTGTTTGCCAGTCTCTTCTGGGTTCTTGTTCAGTATAGTTGAACTAAAAGTGTTCCTTAAAAATACGAGTATGCTATAGGTATATTATCTGATTCCCTCTAATATAAATAACTTGTTCTGGACCTAAGTAATACCACTGTCTTATTATCTGTAGTTGACTTGAATTACAAGTTTTTAAAGTTTTGAAATTGAGGATAAAGAGAGGTAATAATTAAGCTTTTCTACCAACAGACCATTTCATTCATAGTCTATCGCTATTCCATCCTTATCCTTCTGTATTACATTATCTTTTTCTTGCCTCTTCGGAATGTTTGACAGGGCTTTCCTCTTTCAGTTGAGGTTGAGCTTCCTTCTTTGAGGAAGGGTAACTGTTCAGTAGACACAGTAGCAGGTTTCAAAGGGTGCATTTAAACTAATGCCAAATCCTGACGAAGAGGATCTTTTTATTACCACAGGAAAGAATTCCTTGACCTGATGGATAAGTATGGCTCTCACAGTGACACCAACTCTGCAGGAAGTTCTCCAACACAACTATTAGCTGGTGAGAGATTGCCTCCTAGCCTGACACAATCCTGTAGGACAGTAGTCGTACTTCAGTGGAGTAGAAGCTTGCGCTTAAAACTCTCTTCATTTGGGGCGAGGGTATATTGGAGGAAGTGACTGAAAGTCAGGCAAAACACACATTTACTTAGACTTTAACATTTAGTTTGTAGTCTAAACATGTAACTTGAGGGGTTTGTGTGTCAGTTTCCCCAACTCTTAAAATAAATATACTACCACCTACTTTCAGCAATTTTAAATAATGAATAATGTGAAACGTATTTGGTATTTGTAGATGAAACGTACCATAAAATTTCAAAGTACTAAGAAAAATTTGAGCTAGAATACTATAAATTATAATCCTCGTGGAATTGTTGCCTAATTAGGATGCCTTTATATAGCATGAGTGATTATTCTTTAGGAAAGTCAGTTGAGATTTTTTTTTTTTTGCACCCAGTTCGAAAAAAATCATCACTTACTATGTTTTAAAGAATTATTCCAGGAACCCTGGGTGGCTCGCAACTCTTAGCTGTGTAGACTTAAGCTTTCTTTTGGTTGCCTGATTGCTTGTAGTTAGTCTGTTTTCTAACATGACAATAGTCCTATTGAACTTACTTTCATGAGTTAAAATTTTGTGCTTTTTCCCAAATGTGTGTTTTATTTCTTTTTTTCATTATTTCTTTTCTTCAAGCAAAATCTATAGACAGCCCTTCTTCTGGATCATCCTCAAGGTCACAGAGTCCTCAGTTGCATCCAAAGGATAATATCACCACCATCAGTAGAAATAATTCTGTCCCAGCACCATCCCCAAAGTTTGCAAAGTAATTTCCAAAACCGACTGTAACTCTCTTGTGTGAGCTGTAGAAAATGCTGTATTTGGCTGGTCAGGAAAATTTTGGGTTGAGCACTAAGTGTTCAACTTTTTTTTTTTTTTTTTTAAATCCTATACCTTATAATAGCATTGATATTGCAAACTTTCAGTTTTAATAAGTTATTTTTCTCATTTATTTAGTGTTTACATGGTAGAAGTAGATTAATCAGGTTGACTTTTGATCTCAGTGACTCCTAATGAATTAATGCTTCTGGTTTATGTATACCTAGGTACTCCCATAAGCCTTGGATATAAATAGTGGAGAGGAGCTTTTAGCCTTGTAAAGTAATATATCAACTCTTTTTGTAATTGCCAGAAGTAACAGCTCAAGTTGCTGATTTCATAGTAGGCAGTGTAATGTTTGAACATTGAGATTAAATGTCCGCTATTTCTGTTGCTGTAATACATATTTGTGAAATCCATAAGATAAAGATAGTATATCACCTGAGTCTTTATTATCTAGTTCTGTGAAGTAATTCTATTTTTCTTTTCTTTCTCTTCGTAGGGATAGTGCATTTCAGATTATCTCTGTTTGCAAAGGAACAAGCCTAGGTTTGAATATTGTAGGAGGGATTAACAGAAATGAAGGGCCTTTGGTATATATTCAAGAAATCATCCCCGGTGGTGATTGTCATAAGGTAAAGACCTTTTTTCCCTCTCTCCCCCTTCAGTCACCTGTATTTTTGCCTTCATTTAGTACCTATTTCAGTATTTTATATATACAGTTATATTTTAAATACAAAATTTGTTTGTTTCTCCTTACTTTCTCTTTCAACAGAATTATCTCATTGCACCATAGCATGGTTACATGGTAATGAAAATTATTCATGAGTTCATTTGAGGTAAATAAGGATCTTATTCCCCAATTTATGTATGAGAAAATAAGAAATCAACTTCTTTAAGAGGTTACATGATGCAAGGTAAATCAGCACGGATGGGACAGAGCTCCAGATTGCATCTCTTTTTTTTTTTCTTGGACGTTCAAAAATAATTTTTCCCTTGGACTTAATTTAGATGCGTCCTTGCAGTTGGAAAGCAATGTGTAGGCAAATTAGAATAAAAAATATTCTGATCGTGCAGACTAATAAAATGTATGAATCAGTACTGATTACTGTTTTCATTTATGACAAATGCAATATGTAAATCAGGAGGGTTTGTCAGTTTTAAAAAACCAAATAAATAACAACTGTCTGGTTCAAGTACACAAGACTGTTTATCCAAGTGTCTCCTTTTGTATCCTGAGTTGTTGTGGTTATTTTGATGTCTAGATAACCAGTTTTTGCAGTTTTTGCCTCTTGCCAAGCAAGAGGGTACGAGTTAATTTCACGAGCAATGAGTTTTGCCCCAAAACAGTCTATAAATATTGTGACTGAATTTTTGTAGATTAAGGTTAATCCCAAAAGGCCAAGAAGGAAGGAAAAAATGCAATGTTTCTCCAGGACTTTTTTAGTAGATAAATGGTAATCATTCTTCTTTTGTTTTCTCCTATTTTGTTGTGGCTTCTAAAACATTTTTCTCATTGTGAACATATAATTTAAAGCCTGTCATACATAATCGATAGACTAAGGCTGAGACATTAATTTGCGGTAGGTTCTAATAGTAGCAATATTAGAGGCAATTACCCAATCTTGGTTGTCCTGTTTGAGAAACCTACATAGCAAGCATATTTTAAATCTCTGCCACGTGAGGGCAGCATTGAAATTGGTATCTTTTCATAGGCAGGATGCAAGCGAAATAAAAGATCTACAACTATTTTCTTTAATCAAAACCAAAACACTAAGTGACAAAAGAATGTAGTAAAGTGCTATCATAGGTTTGAAATAACACAGCTAAAATTATGGTATGTGGGTTTTAAATATGTAAAATTATACTGGTCTTGAAAAGGTATTTTACTTCTTTCCTATGTATCTTCTTCTGTACACAGTTTGTTTCACATGGTCAGATTGATTAATTTCTTAAGAGCTGAAGAACACACGTTATGTGTAATTTAATGTGTATTACATTAGACTAACTCTGTAACCATAGGTGAATTACATGAATTTTCAGTTAAATTGTTGAGGCCTCTTTTAAAATGTGAGTAAAGAAACCTTTATCTTAGTGAGAAATCTAGCTTAGCATGTTTAAAGTCTTGTCTTACAGTCCCTGAGACAGAAATGTGATATGATCCTGTGCTGGTAGAAAGTTTGCAATGAATTAAACAGAAGCACAAAGTTGGCAATGTTATTTCTGTCGTGGTTTTGACTGGTGAATTCCTAATCGGCTAATCTGCTTTTCTCATTAAGATTAATATGGCGAGTAAGTGCCTGAACTGTCCCATGTATAGCCAAGAACATTTGGGTTTGAAATACAAATTAATCCAGCTCACAGCTGAATTAATTAGTGAAGAAGCTTCCTGTAGTCAGATGGGTTGGTACTCCTTGCTGGAAAAATTACTTTCTGTGGTTGGTTGGTTGGTTGGTTGGTTTTAACAGAAATATGCATCTGGGTCCAAATTTCTTCTTTACACAATATCTGAGATCTGTTCTGTCTCATGAAGCTTTTATAATGACTGCTGTCACGGTGATTAAATGATCGTTTGATCTGCTGTTTATTTCTGGAAGATTGTCAGGCAAAATGTATAGCCATTCTTGATATTTCTCGTCTTAACAGATCCAGAGGAATATGTTAAAGTGCTGTGATTGTACAGTGCTTTCTGTAGTGTTAGCAATTAATACAAAATTTGTGGGTTTGTTTTTTTATTTGTTATGTTAGGATGGACGACTGAAGCCTGGAGATCAACTTGTATCCATAAACAAAGAGTCAATGATTGGTGTCTCCTATGAAGAGGCAAAAAGTATAATCAACAGAACAAAGATGAGGTATCTGTTACTGTCAAACAGCTAACCCTCCAAAATGGTTTATTATGCAGTATTTATGGTCAGATTGTGAAATGTCGTGTGTACTGAGAGGAAGTGCAAGGGATATTAATTTTTTTGAAATATTCAATTGCAATATTATTTTGTAGAAAAAGACTAAAATGAACCTTTTAGACCTGTAAAATTATGATACTTTCATTCCTTTCAAAAGGAAAAAAAAAAACCCAAACCCACACTATTTGCCTTTTTTAATGATGGGGAATAGAACATCCTTTTAGAAAAACAAACAAACAAAATCACACACAGTGTGTAGGAAAATGTAATTTTTGCAAGAGTAGCGTATAACCTTACGAACAGTATAGTATACAATATGTTGAAACTTTTTTAATTTTAATTTTAGGTTTGAAAGTTTTTGGGAGATAGCTTTTATTAGACAAAAAAATATTCCTGGTTATTCAGAGAATCTGCAACGTCCTTTCAGTCTCTTAACGCCTTCTGTAGCATGTGGAGAGCAACAGGCTGCAGGACTTAGTCCTCTTGCATCTCCTAATGGGAAGCTTGTTTCAATGTTCACTCCAAATGCTGTGAGTATACTTATTACTCCTCTTAGTATAAAGTGAGCAAATGGTTGGTTTTCCTAATTTTATTGGAATTTCAGTGTAGGGTTATTTTAATTCAGTTTCCATTCTAGTAAAAAAATTACTGGCTCTTTTTCCTGCACAATATTAATTCTTTGGAATATCAAGACTTTTCCAGAAGACGTGTAACAGTAGAGTAAACCACACTGATGAGAGGAACAAGAGTATTAGTTGACTTGTGGTAAGAAAACAAATCAAATAAAATAAGCATTAACCGTGTTCTTAGATACAAAGTTCTTCTTACTGTTTCTCTAGGGAGTAAAGTTTCAGAACCAGATATATATAGTTATATATTTCAGAGATAAAGTACTCTGATTACTACATATGTGTGAGTACAGTACCATCTCACAAGTTACACTTCCTCCATGATGATGAGATTTTCGCTTAAAAATCAGTCCTAGAAGAATGTGGGTTTTTCCCCCTTTCTTTCAGCTAAGCAACAATTGTTGTTTTAATTCATACAGCTCACCACTAGTGTAAAGAAGTAATGTTGACCATAAGAAAGAAGATTTTAAAACTACTCTATTATTTCAGTTTTTCAAAAAACATTTTCAATTTATGGCATTTTAATAAAGTATTATCTTTGAACAAGGAAGAATAAAATGTTCCATGTCAAACACAAAGTCAAAACAGGTGATTCTCAATTGATCTTACGTTTGTACTTAAAATTCTTGTCCATTTTTCTTTCCTATTAGAGAGACAAACATTGAAACAGGTTGCCTAGAGGGGCTGTGCTATCTTAATCTGTGAAGATACTCAAAACCTAACTAAGGTTTTGATGAGGCCCTGATCTAAGATTTTTGAATGGCATTCCTTCTCACCACCACCACCCCCCATGCCTTCCATTTTCTCCTAGGGTTGTTTTGATCTATCCAGCACTATTTCTCCCCCAGTCTTCCTTCCTCTCCCTCTCTTCTACATTAATGTGTATTTCTAGTTTGGCTTGTGATCTGTTTTAGAAATGGTATTTCATGACTTTTGATTTTCTTTCATAGATGGAAACTGGAGTCAAGATGGAAGAGCAATCTCCAATTACTTCTCTAGACAGCAGTCCTACTGATGTGTCTGCCACTGGTAAATGCTGATTTAATTCCCTGCCACCCTTTTTTTCTGCAATAACTGTCATACAGAAAATAGTACATAGTGAGACTCGATAGTCTTTAAAAAAAGGAATATTGCACTGTTTTTGTAGTACTAAATAAAGGACTGAGTTCAATGGATTGTCTAGTAGCTTCTGTCAAATGTAACTTACATTGTCTTTAACAAACAGCTGAAACCAAACAAAAATGAGTGATCACAACATTTGCTATACAGCAGTAATGATAGTAGACTCAGTAGAAACCAGATAATGAACGCTCGCATACAGATCAAGATTAGGGTGCTTTCTTGATTTGATGGAATTCTGTGGATGTATACTGCTTGCGCTTTTTTTTTGTTTGTTTTAAATCAGGGCAGCATATTGGAAGGATAGAAATAACATGCAGGCCTCTTTCAATTTTCAATTGATAAGACTAGAATATATATCTGTATATTTATATTTGAGAGTCATGACATTCAAACAAAGACAACAGTCACTTTGATCATATCTCTAAATACATATTTTGAAAACAACACTAAGGAAAAATAGAGGTTGTAGAATTTGGTCAGAACCAAATCTGAACTGAACAATTGTAATTCCTTTGGGAAACAAATATGTGTTGTATTTACAAACAGTGAAAATGCAGTAGTCTGACATAATCATGAGAGTCTCAATTGACACAGCAATATAACTGATTCTGTTCTGTATTTCTGTATGAAGACCTGAACTATATTCTTTTTCTTCAGGCGGTAGTTAAGTAAGCATGACCTGTGCTTCTCAACTTGACGTCTAATATACTGAGAGAGGAAGGACAAACATACAGGATCTGATTCATTCTAGATGTCGCTCCACTGATGTTATTTAAATTGTACCTGCATTTATTATGGCCCATATTAGATATCCTAATTTTAAATGAAACAGTCTCCATATTGCAAATCTGACCGGTTGGCTTCCTTCCTTGAAGGGTGAGCTGACTGAATGTGAACTTTTGAAACTGGAAAGGTTGTAGTATTGAATACACCTGGAGTTTAATGATCACACGTTTTTTTCATATTGATCATGAAAAACACCACGACTAAATCAGAGGAACAAGACAAAAGGCTATTTTTGAATATCTACAGAATATAAGACTCTTGGTTAATATAATGCAATACACAGGAGCTTCATTCCAAGAAGGCCACAGTTTCTTAACATATCTGAATAACGTAGCTAGTAGAGTGGAAAGCAGAAATACTTGCAGCTCCAGTTTGTACTGTTTCTTGTCATTTTTCATTTTAGTCTTATTTAATAGCACATCCTTAGTCAAAGCTGCCACTTCTCTCATGCTGCCCTTTTTCAAGGACAGCCTTTCGAAGATAACCTTGAAAAATTAAAGTAGCTCTTAGATTTTTTTTTTTTAATGCTGTAAGAAAAATCAGCATAATTTTGAGAAATTCTTGCACAAACTCATACACTAGGCTTTTTCATTCTGAGTTGAAAGGAAGTGTGCCAATTCAGCTGAGGTTCTAGCCCGCTGTCTTCAGAATTTAATATAGCATGTGAGAGGTGTTGGTGTCAGAGGTTTTCAAGATGTTTTGGTTTATGCTTTTGGCATATAAAGAGAATGTAAATTACTTTGAGCTGGGAAACAGATACGCTGTGAAACTAAAAAAAAAAAAAAAAGAATTCTATGCGATTCCTTCTGTTCCTTTAGAGAGAATCTCAAACTGCAAGATCTTTAGTTTTCAAATGCTGGTTTTGGTTTCAGTACCTCTCTAGTCCATTAATGAAATAATGAATTAAGATCTAAATTATATTTATAAATAATGAACACAAACAAGTATTCCATTTTCTTCTGCGAAAAACAAGTCAATGAATTTGTTCTATTTACATACATCTAAAATCCAAAGAAATCGATAGTTAACTGCTCCTTTTGCGTACTGTCTGTGATCAAAGGCTTCCAAAGGTTGCTGCTTCTTGTGTTGTATCCACAGGTGTGTCTGAAACATGACAAAGCTGTGACTGCATTTCTCGAGTTCCACTAAAACTAAGCATGCGCACCAAAAAAAAAAAAAGCAATTGCCCTGAAATCTTACATATGGACTGCTTAGTACTGCTAGCTTCTTTTCCTTTCCTTAGCTTAATCATTTGTGTATGTTGGAAATAAAATAGATGCACCATAAGTTATTAATGCAACTAGCTGAAATTATGCAAACTTGTATTTCTGACTGTAAGGACTGGAGGGGATGATGGCTTAATGGATGGTAGTTCTTGGAAAAGAGTTCCTCCCGGGAAAAAATACTGAGGAGCCTGCTGGAATTCAGTCTAAGCTACCTCCACACAGCCCTTAGTTGGCAACAGATCATTCCCTCTCTTTCCACAGTGTTTTCTAGATCACTAGGTATGCTTTTGGGAACTGTTGATTATGCTGAGCGTGTGTCTTGAAGGTCTTTCTCAGAATTCACCAGTGTGTTTCCCCTTCTGTTTCCAGAGTAACTGTGTATCTCCGAGAGAAGAGAAAATACCACAAGTATAAGCCATATGCTTGATGAATCGCTCAAAGCTATTCCTGGTTTCTTTTTGCTAATTTGCTACCTGCCACTTTTTGATGTGAAAAAATAGTTTAAGTGATTGATACCCATAATTTTTGTTTATTCCAATTATGTCCTTAAAAAAAAAGTCAATCTAAATATTAACATTTATTTGTGGCAAGTTGGTATTTAGCTGGCATCCATTCGATGAACAGAGCTTCAGAACAAATTTTTCAAAGCAATAGTTACAACTGTATCGTTATTTAATTTTAATTTTTTTTCTTCTTAGTTATTGCCCCCAGCCAGAATGATGATTATGAGCTGCAGGAAAGGAACTCTACTATTCGTCTCAAAGCAGAGAAGCTGGAGAGGGTAAATACTTACAGTATTTAGCTGGCATCCATTCGATGAACAGAGCTTCAGAACAAATTTTTCAAAGCAATAGTTACAACTGTATCGTTATTTAATTTTAATTTTTTTTCTTCTTAGTTATTGCCCCCAGCCAGAATGATGATTATGAGCTGCAGGAAAGGAACTCTACTATTCGTCTCAAAGCAGAGAAGCTGGAGAGGGTAAATACTTACAATCTTTTTAGTTTTCCTTTCTTCCCCTTCGTGATGCATGTAAAACATCTGGAGCATATTTCTAGGTTGAGAAACTTTAAGGTATAAATTATACACCAAATTTTTTACATGAATAGTTCTTTCAGGTTGCAGGCCAATATTTCATTCTATATATTGGGCAAATTACTGTTTTTGTTAACCTAATTACTGATTAACTCTTCTGGGAATCTGAACATCCCTCAGGATTTTTAAGGCAGTTATTAAGGACAAAGGGTTTTGCTTATTACACTCATCTGTATTCAAGGTTAAATAATATCTGAACATCTCTCAATTAGAAGGAAAAGTCACAGAGTGTCTCTGGAATAAAAGTGTTGTCAGTGAGAGTGTACTGTGATACGAAGGCTCTTTGAAGTATAGCTCTTTAATTACTCTCCCGTGTCCCTGCAGCCATTATCCCTAGTCCTTTCTTTTTTTTTTTCCTCCAAAATAAGTTTTCTCCTTCCAGGCATTGAATTATCTTGGGATTCAGCCCACAGATGAACAGCAGCAGCAACTAAGGCAGCAACTTCAGAAAGATTCTAAAGGAACAGTGTCTTTTGGAGGTAATAATTTGTTAATTACCATGGAAAATAATGAAATGTAGGACTATAGAAGTGATAGATAATAACCATTAATATATTTTCTGTCAGTATTGGGTTGCTACTGCAAATAAAATGATACTTTGAGGCAAGAACCTTATTCTACTGTATAAAAATAAGCTTGGGATTCTGAAACTAAGTAATTGGAAAGCAAATCACAAGTTTATCTAATTCAGAGCAGCCTTGAGAAAGTTTTGATTTTGTGCTCACAAAGTCCTAAATTTTTGCCTTGACAATAGGGTACTGTAATTGCTCCAAAAATTACCTGGGAGAGTATTGATGGTTAAAGAGACTTCTTGAAGCAACTAAGCGAATGGATTATTTAAGTTGTTTAGTTTGTGAGAAGCAAGAACACTTCAACAAATGCATATAGAAAGAGATTTGCATGGAGACCATCATGATTCTTCTTCTAGCTAAACCTAATTCTGATAGGAATGAGATGCTTCTGTTGGTTATGGCAATTTTGGTAGGTGACACTAACGATTTAAGAATATTTCTCATAAACTGTGAGACATATGATAGTTCTGATGCTAAAACTGATGGAAATTTCACTTTTCCTAAAGTTTATGAAAAACAGCATCAAGCACTAGTATGTGAAAAATAATTTCTTGTACTTAACCATCCAAAAAGACACTGGATTTTCAAGTACCTTATCAAGAAAGATACTGGATCTTCCATCAGATTTTATGTGGTGTAAACAAACTGACCTTTATATTTCTACTTTTCTGTCATATTGTAGCGGAATTTTTTTTTTTTCTACAATCAAAATGAATGGGTAATCCAAGCCATGTTGATTGAGAATGCTGTAGTGTTTGTGTTTAAAACTTTCAACTTGGTCAACGTCAATTTTGCCAGGTCTCTATCAGGGGTTTAAAGGACCTGCAAAGGAAGCTATGAGCTGTGAGCTAGCATTAAATTTATCCTTTTTCCTGCAGAGACACCGTGTCTCCTCTAGTAAGGTCAATTCATTGGGAAGGGCAGGTGTATAACAGGTGTGCAGATTTCTTTTTAATTTTCCACAGGGGTCTGCCAAATGTAGAGCATCTCTAACCAGGTACTTTGAAGGTGAACTTCATACCACCTTTTGTTTTCTTTTCTCCTTCACAATTGATTCAGGGATATTTCATCCCAAGACCTGTTTTGAACATTTCTGTTCTTATTCTTACCAGCTTTACCAAATGTTTCTATTCAGAGAGATGTGTCTGATTTTCATATTTTCCTGTCGAAAGCTTATGGAGGGCAGACGCTGCATTTGTAAAAGAGTAGCCATATATTGTGATGTTAGTAGTTGTGTTGCATCTAGTGATACTGCTACTAAACGGAACTTGTGGACTACAGCAACAAAATCTAAACTTTTTTAGATTTCGTTGAAGTTTCCAGGAACCTGTTCTCTGTGCAATTGAATGCAACGGATGATGGCCAAAAATCTGTAACATTTGGGGTCAATGAAATTGCCAGCTTACTGGATTCACAGGTAAAATATGTGCCTGTGCAGTGTTTAACTGCTGGGAGGAGATTATTGGAGAGCTTATTATATGTAAGATTACTGCAAATCTTGGGCAGATGTTTAGAACAGCTCCATATCTTTATAGATATGTGTATATAGATATATATATAGATATATATAGTGTTCTTTAAGATAACCTAGTTTCTGTGAAGCTTTTTAAAGCAACCTGCTTTGCAGAAAGCGATTCACGTAATTATGCTGTGATTTGTTATAAGTATGGACAACAGTGATTTACTGAGGTTTCTTAATGGAATACATATTGCTACTACCTATGTGAGTGATAAACAATTATGGGGCCCAGTGATTTGAACTACTGCTACAGTGAAAATCACTTTATTCCAGAGGAGACTTTAAGAAAGAGCATTTGCAGCATAGGAATACTAAAATAAAATTATGTATTATTTAAAATATTGAAGAAAACAGGGGCTATTAGTGTTGTATTCTTGGTACTTTTAAAAATATTTTTATTAATCCTTTTAACGGGAAAAATAATTGTCCCTTTGGAAGATAAGTTGGTCAGAATTTTCTTAAACATTTTTAGTATTTTCAGAGATTTAAATTATTTTAAAATTAAGATTATCCTCTCATTTTCTTAACAAGACCTTTTAAGATTATGGAAGATACAGTTTGCAATACATTCTAACCTTACATATTTAAATACGCACAGTTTGTAACCCGTGATTCTTTGGAGGATGACATGGAAAGACTTAAGAAAGAAAGAAATGAAGCTTTAAAAGAAATGAGTAAATTAAAGGTAATACTGGATTTTTATTTGCTTTAAATTATTCAAGAGACTAATTTCTTTTTGAGTGTAATAATAATTTAGTGTTTTTCTTTTTAATTTTATGTGCAATTTTTGATGAATAAATAAGGCAGAGCAAACTGTGAATTATGTTTGAAGATTGTATGGTTACAGTGTATTTCTGGAGACAGTGAATTTTATTTGTTATACTGAATACTAACGCATTTTTTTAATGTGACTCACAGAGAAATGAGACTAAGCAGACATTTCACAAAAGTGAATTTGGAGAAGTGACTGATTTCCATAGCAATTTTACTTAGAAATGTGTGATCCTAGTAACCTCAGTGTCTCAGCATATGCTAATACTTTTGAAAGAAGTCAGAACTGGAGGATAAATTAATCTGTTTTCAAATTCAATACATATTTTCACAGACATTACAAAATACATAAGACCTAAAGCAACAAATATATTTATTGTTTCTTAATACCCTGGGTTACAGCCACAGTCCTATGCTCCTGAATTTCTTTTTTGACAACCCAAAATGTAAAAAATTCTGGTTCTGTATTCAGCGTACCTAACTCTTGTTCTTGGACAGGACTGGAAAATTGATCCCAGGATACAGGCAATTCTACAAATTGCCTCCTAGTCCAAAAAAATTCTTTCTCGCTATAGATTACGAAAACATTGGGTTGACATGCACAAAGATCTGTTCTTTGTTGTGTGCACAAAGATTTTTCTTCTGAAAACTTTGTAGTGAAATGAAAGAACCCGATTTACATTGAACACTGAAGAAGTGAATACTTATCATGAGTCCCTAAATTGCTGATGTTGAAAACTGGCAATGATCCATCTATAATTGCTTCATTTCTTATATTCTTCCCTTAACAATCCACAGTCAAATACTTGATACTGAGTGAGAAATACCCTTGGTCTGACTCAGTATGAGAATCTTTATGCCTTTATAGCACTTTTTTTTTTTTTTTTTTTTAATTTAAACTTGTTAGAACTTTTAACCTCCTGAAAGTGGTGTACCTACGGGCTTCTGGTATAAGTAGGCAAGTGAAGGAGTGGGCAATCATACAATGTTGAAAATAACTTGACGTGAATATTAGGTTGGACAGCAATCTGTTAAAGCCACAAAAATGTCTTTATTCTGCTCAGTTGTTAGGTGGCTAGGTAACAAGAGACTTAAAACGTGTATTTTACTTATATCACAGAAATCTTCAGTAAATAATCCTCAGATGCTCAAGAAACTTAAACAGTATCAATGAACTCTCTGAAAAACTAGCTTTTAGAGATTAAAATTTGGTTTTGTCACAGGTTTTATAAAAGCTTTTTATTATTTATTATTTCCACCAGAACTTTTTTAATATGTGTGTTTCTGATTATACAGCATTATTAACAGACATATGTTGTGGCCTAGAAACATAGTAGTACAGAAGGCAGTAAGTACATTGATAGAAGTTAAGTATCGCTACTTGTAGTTTGGAAAGAGTTTATTGGGTTTTAGGAATAAAAACTCTTTCAGAGCTAATTATTAATTATTTTTTCCTTTTTTTTAACAGGAAAAATTGTCTGAATCTGTGAATTTACAGAAAATGTTAACAGAGGAGCTACAAATAGTCAAGCAAGTATGTTGAAGTTTCTTAAAAATATAACTGTTCTCTTTTTTTTTTTTTACTGTTTTTTGTGGAAGGGAGAAGGGAGCACTTCTTTCTCTCTTGATGCTCACGTAGACTATACTTTCACACTGGTTTCAACACAAAGTGGTTCTTTTGTTACTACAAAGTGTTTGATTAGAATTGGAGAATATTGATCCTTAAGTTTTTAGAGCAATAATACTTCTCTGCTGTTGAATTGAGGTAGGAACCATAAGACAAACTGGATCAGGTAAGTTGGATAATAATGTAGTAGTACCTTTCTGGTCCTAAGTGTTCTTAAATTGATTTTGCTGTTCTTGGGCAACGGTGTGCCTAATCTACAGTCCTAACATTAGCTACTTTATATGTCAAACAGAGTTTTAATTATGTAAAAACAGACACGCTTGACAATTCTACCTGGTATTTACCAGGAAAGAAATGGTAGTAAGTGTTTAGTGAGGAATGTCTTGTTTCTGTCTCCATATCTATCTATAATTATGAGAGGAGAAATAAGAGTTTCTTATGAAATTTAGCCTTCTTGTGTCTCTTAAAGGAAATTTCCTATTATATGTAAATCTCACGTCTTTTATAGCCTGGATGCAAAACCAAGTAATTTTCCTGTTTCCTGCTTCTACTGAACATCATCCTGTCAGCTCTTTTCTTCTTGTGAGCTGGCCGCTTTTCTTCTCTCCTGTACTGCTACACATAGCCATGAGAAACCTGCAAGGAATATCTGTTCCATCAGATGTCATACGTAAAAATGCAAGATACGGTTTAAAAATCTTTCCGTGTACTGTTATATTAAGATTAGTTTTATGTTTTTGCTCATACATGCAGATTTGTTCAGCACCTTCATTATCACCTTTTATCCTTGAATGTGAGAGAACTGCTTGAAAGCTTTTTTCCATTAATATTGTGATGTTGCCATCTGTACACTGCGGGACAGCAGGGAAATAGATTGCATTCTTTTTTGGATAAAATTTAACTGGAAGTATGTTCCAGTAGTGCACCTCATGTTTCCATTCATTCGGTCTGTTGCTCTAGACTAGAGCAGATGTTCAGTCTATCAGTCTAGACTAAAGCTAGTACAAAGTACAAACCCCAAAATGCAAACAGTATGGACATCAGGTCCTCAGCATCGAGAGTTTCAATTCACATACCTGCTCGTATTGGGAAGGTAGGCTTGGGCAAAGATGGTTTAAGATGGTCTGGTTTAAGTGGCAGCAATGCCCGTTTTTACCACACGAGGTCCTCGTACTTTTATTTTTCTCTCAAGTACTGTCCTGTGATGGCGAAGGTCAGCTTTGCAGGACAAACCTCCGGGGGATAAATACTCTGATTTTCTAGTAAGCGTTTTAAGTAACTGCTATTGAAAAGGTACCATATAGTGCAATGAACGAGAAATAATAAATTATATGTAATTACAGCACCGTGTGACCTATTTTAGGAGATACAAGTGGACTTTTAATGGAAATTCTAGTTCTGTTTATACTTGGTGCATTTTCAAGTGTTTTATATATATTTCTGTAGTTCAGAACCAATGTTGACGCTGAGATTCATGGTGATATGAAGTTTAAAAAAAATAGGCTACTTACAGTACAAGTTGCCATTTAACTTACGATAATGCATTCCTGCTTGAGCTGAAGTTAGTGAAATGAGTTAATTGAGTATGTTACTGAGCCCTAATGGCCTGATTAAAAGTAAACAAACAAACCAACTTAAGTATGTGCTTAAGGTCTTCTGAATTCAATACAGTTTAAATGTTTTTTTAAAATCACTGCTTTCCTGAAAAAACAAGGTTTTAAATGAGGATATAGGCTATCAGTCATATATTGGAGTATCTTTTGTGGTATTTCTATTGCCTACTAATTGTGAAGCGCAGAGAATGCAGCTTAATTAGGACAGGCATACAAATATTCTGGTTAATGAACATGTTTTGTTAGTACCAATTCATTAAACAGTGCTTGAATCAGTAGCTAACAGGATAAACAGAAGATTAGAAATACTGATAAATTTGAAATGAGGTCGTAATTATTTTCCAATATTGGTCTATGACAATTAAACTATATTAATTGATATATTTTTACTTTGAGATTGTGATATAGCACTATCTTTGGGTCTTCTTTGAAATCATATGGAAGCTGAAATTGGCACAAAACATAGAAAGGCACTTTTGAGTACCTGAAATCATCAACACCATGAATGTGAAATCCGCAATGATGTCTTCTATCTTCCTGGACAAGCCTGACTCTATTCTGTGCTGCCTGAAAGTCCTGGGTCATACCAACCTGAATGATCTCTTCTTTACTGGAGCTTTTTTTATGCCGTTATTGTCAGCTGAAGCACCTCAGCTAAACGTAGTAAATGTGAAAGGTCATAAAGATAGGATGCGGTTTGTGGTATCCCATTCTGCTGGACTTGTATTTCGTAGGGCTAAGATTTGCTATTCTATGCTTATGTTTTCTAAGGGGAAAAAAGGTGCTTTGAAAACCAGGACTTGAATGCCTGCTACTTTGGAAGCAGTATATAATTTATTTCACCCTGCCTGAAAAAAGTATTGGGTTTATTTTTATTTCACTAGCTTTTTTATTTTAATATATAGTAAAGATACTCAGCGTTCTTTTAAAGGATGTTTTCAGCATGCAATTTTTGTAAAATTAATGAATAAATATAATTGAATTGTAACTACAATTTTTTGTGTGGTTTAGAAGAATACCTTTGTTCCAGCGTTTGTGGTGGCTGGAATATTACTCGGATAAAACCTTCTCCTGACACTTGAATTTATCCAAGGAAGAAATAGAACCTGGCTTTGAAAGAAACCTGTACCTTGAAATTGATTCTGTGAGGATTCAGTTTCTCTCCTCCAGCCTACAGTTTCTTACTTGTTGTAGAGGCTTCATACCAGATTAGGAGAAATGGTCCCATCAGGCATTTATATAGATGAAATATTAGCAGCTGCAGATTCCATTTCTGTTGTGTCTTCTTTCATACAAGCAGTTGAATGGGACAAGAGAAAATGTTGCTGAAGCATGCTGTAATCCATCTGTTCTTCACTGGTGGGGGCCCCTTACCTGCCTAAGTAGGAGAACCCACCACATCGCCGCAGTGCCAGCTTCAGTAGTAATCCATCTGTTCTTCACTGGTGGGGGCCCCTTACCTGCCTAAGTAGGAGAACCCACCATGTCGCCGGCAGTGCCAGTTCAGTAACCGTAGAACGGGGAAACCTGATGGTATCGTTTCCCTTTGTGCCTCCCTGCTCTAGCAAACAGCTCTGGTTTGTCAGAAAATTTTTGTTAATTCAGTTGTAGTGTAGATAATCATTTCATTGTAATGTAAGAATCCATTGTTAGTTAATTATTCCTTTAGGTCTTTCACTGTTGAAATCTGGTCATACTTAGTCTGCTATTACAGAGAAATTAATATTCAACAATTGGGTTTCTGAAAAAACAATGGAGGAGTAAAGGCAATTCTGGATTATAAGAGATTAAACCTTTATCTCAAGGAGGTCTTATTTCAAAATGAAGACCTCCCTTTTCATTATAGCAATTTTCCCATGACTTTTCTGATGTCAGTTTATTTAAATAATTCCTATGTGTGCATTTTTAAGATACCACCCTTTGTCAAGGCCTCTGTGTTCATTTATATTAGTCAAACTTAATACCAGACCATCTTTTCACTTTTGTCTCCCAGAGTCTTTTTCCCACCTCCAGCCTATTACTGAAGGATACCTTTGCTGCTGAAGACTACCAAATCATCCTCTGTATCAGTAGGGACCAGCTTTTCTTGCTGGTGAGTCACACTGTTTCTTACAGTGGCAAGAACATGCCCTCCTCAGAGGCAGTAAGTTTGACCTCTACTGATGTAGATTCATAGCTTCTTAGAAGCCCCTGTGTTCTCTGAATTGTTTCTAGGAAAAAGAACTGCTGTGAGCAGCTTGCAGGAGGGGTGGATTGTTCTGGTGGTCTTTCAGTGAGTGCTTTCAGTAATGGCCCGTTGCGCTGCTTTTAGTGCAGTGCAGACAGACAGCTGTAAAACGAACTAGCCGAATAACAGAAAGACATGCAGCAATAAGCTTTTGAATAGTCTGCGTTTCCAGGTGGAGATGATCATCATGTAGAATAGGCTCATCTAGTGTGCTTCCAAAAGGAAAAAAAAAAAAAATTATACTTGCTGTCAAATTAAAGGTTATTTAAATGTATCTTACCACTTGTGTTCCTATAACAGAAACCTCTAAACTATGTAACACCAGTGCCATCTGTATTCACTAATGATGTTGCTGTTTGCTACATGTGTGATTACTTCTTCTAATGCTTTATTTTCTAAGAGACCAGAATGTCCCTGGCAATCATCCAAATTGGTGTTATATTGCAAAACCATTGTAAATATGGGGAAGATTATGTCCTATATATGTCATTGAGATTAGTTTACTTACAGCCTGAAATAAATTTATATTGTTTATTAAGGCTAACAGTGTACAGGTTAAAAGTCATCTGAAACTGAGATTAGTAGATTATTTTACAGAGAAAACATGACAAAGTATAGGAAAACCTGACTTGAAGAATATTGCTTGCACAGAACAAATGCTTCTAAGTTAGGAAATAAGAGAGTTAAATCTGCCTTTGTAAGCTTAACTGGCCTCTCTAGACATTTCTATTATGACACTTGTTAAATATTAGATGACATTTCTTCCACAAAAATTGGAAGACTTGGTCATTTAGGTTTTTCAGAAACAGTGATTTCAAGTCTAGTTTCTAGAATGTTATTTCCTATTTATTGTAGATTCTTAGTGTCCATTTCTTCTCTACCCCTAGCTGTTTCCCCTCTAGTCCCATTCCCAACCAGGATATAGTTGTAATAATAAAACACAATAGGTAAACTAGGAATAGGATATTCACCTAAGTATCCTTGGCTGAGGAATTTGTACAAAGAATTTCTAGCTCTGTGAATTAGTATATTTAAAGCTTATAACTTTAATGATTCAGGAAATTCATAAAAAGTGAATTTTTCCACAGATTAATAAAAAGCTAAGGCGAAAGAAAGATGGCTTACTACTTTTGGTGCCAGTGAGCCTGTATGTCGACATTTTTTGATGAGCAGTTTGTTTGTTTTTTCCTAGTGTAAGCTGTTGTCCAGACCTTTAGTTTGACTTTTAAAATTTACAAATCAAAGTTAACTTGAATTAATATTCAGTAGTAAAATGAACTGAGCAATATCCTTCTCTAAATCAGATTTTACAACATTTAGGGATTACTTTGGCTGAATTAAAAGCTAACAGTGTCTAATTTCCTGTTTTCTATACATTATTTATGTATAAATTTTATATAACACTCTTCAGTGATAATACAGGATAACAATGTAAGAGCAGGAACTAGGCAGAAAAATAAAAACCAGCACTTATTTCAAGAACAGTGTGGACTGAATACTTGCATTAGAAGTCCATCTACATGATATGCGAACTCTGAATTGTGTGAATTCAGGCAATAGTAGTAAAATGAAATAACATCTCATTAAAGTACTTCTTTAGTATGGAAGCAGTGGGGCAGATGTATTTCTATAAAACCTTTCATTCAATTAGATTTACAGTAATAGAATTTGTGATTTAATTTATTAGGAAAATTGTCTCTCTCTGTAAATACGTGTTCTTTGTTTGAACATCATACACTTAAAAATTAACAATTGAACCATCTAACCATCAATACTAAAAGGTAGCCCTAATGCCAGCTGCGGTACTTTTGAGCTAAATCTGCGCTTCTTTGTTAGCCAGAGTTGTAACTTTTCGATTAAATCCTATCATCTGTAGGAAGCCAAGGCAGCTGTAGAAGAGACAAGAGCTCTGCGAAGTAGGATTCATCTTGCAGAAGCTGCACAAAAGCAGGCTCGTGGAATGGAAATGGACTATGAAGAAGTAATTCGCCTATTAGAAGCTGAAATTGTAGAGCTGAAGGCTCAGCTCACTGATCATTCTGGCCAAAATAAAGTAAGCAAAGCCATTGCCTGTCGTAGTTACCATGGTTTCCTTGCTGTTGTCATGTGTCTTGTTTTCATTTTCTTTTCATCTGCTTTTCTAAAGTAGGTCACTGTTTGTCTTGTATTATTCAATAACTGGAATGATGCGTAGTGAAGGGGGTAATGTGAAGTGTATGAGTCTTCCTTTACCCAGATATCTTTGGGCTGGAAAAATAGGAGCTGGAAGCATATGTGGGTCATAGGTCAAAATGGCACATCTCAAGCATTAAAGCATGGAATAGTTTCTGGACTGCAGATGTATTGTCTTTAAGGACTATACGTATATTTGTATGCTTTTGCATTTATGTAAAAATGGCTTTCATATTTATGTTTCTGTTAGGCAAATAATAACAATATAAAGTCCAGTAGCGTTCTTCAGTAAATTTAGATTTAATCAAGATAATAATTTAAATGCTACTAACAGTATCCTGCCAAAAAAACTTTTTTTTTTCAATTAAGCCTCATATTTTAAAACCACTTCATCTCCAGTGAGGCATTTCAAAACATGCGAAGGAATAAAATATTTGAGGCACTTTTAAATTTTTCCCCGTAATTGCAGATCCATTTTCTACACGCAGTTTGAACAAGTGCAAGCAGGTTGACATTTGTGTGTTTACCTTGTTTTTCTCATGAAAAATGGATGTGCATATGAATTGATGAAGAAAACCTACTGAAATGTTGCCTTATTTCATCATGAGAATTAATTCAATATTATAAGGTATTAAAAGGTAAAACCAAGCTCTATCGTATACAAGCTTGCAAAGAAGCAACATAGCAAGTACATGTAGCTCCCAGGGAGGAATTCCTCTCATCCAGTTGTGTGTGTGGTGAGATGAATCACACCCTAGAACTTCTTTCTGAACATCTGGGTGAGATGCCCTATCTTTCATGTCAGGTATTTTTGAAGCACTGTTTGTTTTCTAGGACTTGAATAAATACCAAAATTTTAAGAAATTCAGAGCGTGTGGGTTGCTTTCTTAGAGATTTGTTTCTGAGATGCTAGCTTGAATTCCTGAAATTCTGAGTGAGCACTCGAGTATCTGAGTTGAGATTTGATTCTCTGCATTTATTATTCTAAAGAAGCAGTATCAAGTAGGTACCAACTCTGTAGTATACTCTTTTTAGTATAAAAGAATGAGGTCCCTCTGAGAGCTTACCAGCTCCTTCTCCAATAGTGGACAGTGAGACTACCAAAGAAAAGTGTTATAATTAACAGATTCTTTGACGTTCAGAGTGATCATGACTCTGCTGCTTTGTACAGCATATACAAATGAATTTGTGTACTCGTTTGCTTCAAGTAAAGATAATAAGTGGTTTTGGTGGTTTTTTTATGAGAGTTTTATAGTAGGTAGTGGGCTTTCAGAAAAGATCACCTACAGTGATGTAGAAGTTTATTTTTAATGATAGTGATATTGTCTTAATTTTGGAGAGTATTTTGTTTTAGGTCTTCTGTTCAGCAGACAGCTTAGCTAAACAAACATGCCCATATACATGTGAAGACTTTACTCGTGGTCCTCTCACATGAACAGTGCCAGGGACTCAAGCTGAAACCTTGAGCCTCCAGAACTCGATCTAATGGGGCTCACATTCTCTGTAGCTGAAGTACAGAGGGATGCATAACACTGATCGATAGGTTATACAAGTGCATGTAGAGAAATCCCAGGGGGTAATTTTCTCCAAGATATGCCATAATTACTCAGTTGGCCAAAGGATGTACAGATGCAAACTAGTGGACGGAGTTTATTCACATACTGGCTGTTTATGCCACCCTGCTGACAGATACTGTCACCATCAGGTTGGTATTTTTGATCCATTCATGAATCAGTTCAAACTGTCTTAAGTTTCAGCCCTATCACTGTTGTTAGCTGCCAATTTCAATTTACCTTTATGTCATTTGCCAAAATCTGTTGCAGTTTGGGAACTGATTTACTAGCAGATCAGGCATACCTGCCTCAGGAGCAGCTGTGTTTTTCAGAAATGTAGAAAAGAGCGCATGTTAAACATTTCAGGCATCCATTTCGATTCACACCATGTACCTATGTGAGCCATGGGAGAAAATGATTAGAATAAAAGCCTTAAAATATTTTTCCCAGGATAACATCCAAGACTTGAGAAAGAGAGTTACAGTGCTTGACTGCCAGCTGCGGAAATCAGAATCAGCTAGGAAGACCTTTGAGGTGGCTACTGAAAAATTGCTACAATTTGTAGAGGTAACTTTGCCTTTCATTTCTAGCAATATTTTATTTGGAGAAGTTTTGTGTTGATGTTTCTGAGGAATAAACATAGTAAACTGACTATGAACTAGTTTGCAGAGATCCTTTCATTGCTAGAAATAAAGATGGTGTATAAGTGTACAGATCCATGTAGGAATTTACTTAATCTTTATGTTTTGCTGTACACTAAACAAATGAAACTGATCAGATAATTTTTTTCATCTAATTTTTCACAAACTCGTATCAATTTCCATTAAATTCCCCAGAGGAAAAAGGCAAAAAAAGTCATATTTGATAATATTTTGAAATGTTATGAAACAAAAAAAGTGATGTTGTTTATATTTATTTCATTTAAAGGGGTTATAATATTTCGTTTTTTACTTTTACACTTCTAGCTGGGAGAGACTAGACTCTTTAATTACAAATCAAATACCCCACACCCAAATAGAACATCAAATTATAAGGTATTAACTTTTTGACTGTGTCGATTTATAAACTGTTAACTTCTTGACAATGGCCAACAGGTCGTGCATGAAGTACTTTCAGATAACTCTACTTCCTCGACAGTTTTAAGGTAATGAAATGGCATAGTTATTAATTTCGAAATGGCAATATTAATACTGAAAAACTCTACTATTGTTTCAAAGTCTCCAAAAACTGTCTTGTAGCTATTTTTCCTACATTTTTTGCTGTATGTTTCTGAGTGTCATTTTATTGGAAGAGAGGGAATGGCATGAATTATAAATTAGGCTTTCAGGATACAGCTTCATTAAAAACCTTAAATTAAAACAATTAGTAATTACATAGCTACGGTTGTCTGGATGTTTCCATAAATTAATGATAATGTGCTAAGGATTAGTTAAAATTGCAAGGAACCTTAACAGTGGGTTTTAATTGTTTTTATTATTATTTTTTAGATTTACCCAAGCGATTTTGCATCATCATTAATCCAGTAGCATATCTTACAAATCAAGACTTACTATTTTTTGTTCTCTTAGTGACAGAAGAACAACATTGTCTACTAAAGCACTTCTTGCACGGTTGGGAAGGATTGGACCTACTGTCACAACAGCTCTTGCAGCAGAAGCCAGAGACCTTGCCAAGTCTGTCCGTGCCATTTTGGAAGTAGATTGTGAGTGAGTGTGTGTGTCTTTGCGTGCGTGTCTGCGTGTATACACACGCATAAATACTTCCTTTCTTCCATCAAATGTTGTGGCTTTAGCGTCTTGCTTGCTAACTGAGAGTAGCGTGTCTCAGTAGTCACCATGTGGGGTTTTTTTCCAAATGTGGAAAAAGGATCCTGAGTAGAGGTTTTGTTTGGATTGGGTTAGGACTGTGGTATAGGTAAGGGGTCCAGAGTCCAGTGTCTTTCAGAATGGTGGAAGACCTACAAACGCAGGAAAAGGCCTGCTGCTAAGGGCTATCCCCTTTGTTTTTCTAACCCTAACCCTTACCATTACCTGAACTCACCCTACCCACAGTGAGAACCTTCTCCTGCAATTGGACTGTTTTCATATGGTGATTTGGCCACTTTTCTGTTGTGTGCTTCACCCAGTAGAATTTGTTCACTGTATTACTTTCTCATTTCGTTCCAAGATTACAGAGCTGCCTTAATTCTGGCTGCTTAAGATTTAGTCAGTACTTCCTAGGACTGATATAGAATGCAAAATGAGGAAAAACTAGTATCTGTCTAGAGTTAGAAGTGGTTTTCCCTATTAATGCCCTTAAAATAGACAGTACATTTCCTCCTTAACTTTAAGCAGATATCCCAGGATAGTTTATTGCATGCATTTTACCAGGTCAAATGGATGTAATAATAATGATATTTAAGTAAATTGGGTATATTTTCTAATTCACTGAAGGTTGTGGAATAAATAATAGTGAGACTTTTACAGAAAATATACAGAGTAAACAAAGAACAAAAAAGTAAATAAATCTTTGCAACAAACAGTGCTTTGAATTACAGTGAAGTCACAGAATGTTTTTGGATCATAAATATTCTTCCAGGAAATCGGGTATTTCCTTATGTTATTTCTGCTAGCATGTATGTTGTTTTGTTAATTGTCAGTTGAAAATTTCTTCTGTTTATATTAAGCCAAAGAGTGGAGTTTTGTTCCTCTTTTACTGTTCTTTTACTAGCTTTTAATAAGAATACGGTAGTTTAATAAAACAAGAAAATATTTATTCTTCTGAGGTTTAACCTGGGAGTAGGTAGACATTTCTGAAGACCTAGTAATTCAGAGATATACAGTACATTTCATCCCATTCTAGAAGGGTGACTGGGCAAGCGATAAGTTCTATGCAAGCTGAAATTAGTCGCCTGTTACAGAGTGCAGTAAAGCCAGTGGATGGTACTGGAGACTTCAGTGATTTGCTGCCACAGATCACTTAGAGATCTCTCAGTGGATTCAGTTTTTCTTTTTACTTTTGTTCTTGTGTTTCCCTTGCCTTTTGCACAGTCTCTTTACTTTTGGATTCATCAACAGGCTTTTATCTAACAAAGACCTCATGAAAGGAAAAATGAAAGTGTAATATTAACAAGTTATTTTGGTTCTGTTAATAGCATTCATCACTCTTCCAAAAACAATATTCCTAGGACTTTCTGTAGTTCAAGATCATCTTGATCTAAACATTGAGAGGAAGAAGTCAGAAGTAAGCATCACATGGGATTCTAGAGACTTGGGTTTCCTTGTCTCAAAAGACATCACCTGAAACGCACTGAAACTCATTGGTGGGAATATTTCCATTGACCTCGATGGGCGTTAAACAAAAGCAATGAATGCAGTCTAAGTCAACAGGATTTTGGAACATAAGCTTTAATAACTCAGTATCTTAAACCACACAGATGTAGATCCTTCTTCCAAGATGCGAAGGACGCATCGGAATGAGAAGATTTCTCCAAATTCTTAGAAAATCAGAGCATTATTATTAAGGATTTTTAAATGTGAGTTTTGAAGTCAGGAAATGCCCTTGAGGAAACAAATCCTCCAGAGCTTTTAAATCTGGTATCAGTTCATTAGCAAAGAAGATAGATATTTTTATTTAAAATTGGATGTGAACTGGCAGAATAAATCATTCATAGCACTGGAGGACAGTGCAGGTTCAGTGTCAGTTCAGTATGCACCTTCATCAAACTATAATTAGAATATAAAGTTATTCCAGAGTACATTTTTTCCTGGAAAACTTAAGCAGAAAATTAATGCCAAAATGAGGAATATGAAGATTTCCAGAATCATGTAAAACTAGCAGAATTTCCTGACTGTAATGCTCTATTTTCATACCGGAATGTTTACAAAATGTTATTCTGCTGAATTTACATGAACATGTATCAAAGTGTCTTAGTGAAGAGTTTATTGCTGTAGGAGTGAACGTAGCCTGCAGTTTCGGTTGGAGATACATGTATATCCTCAGGTCATTAACAGAAATCTGTCCCTGTTGGTAAAAATTATGCTAGTTCATGAGCAGTTACTGTAATAAACTGCATGCAGTTGGAAATCTAAGAAACAACTGTGGCTTATTACACAATTCCCAGTTCAGATCATCAACATGATTGTATATTTTGATCGTATTTACCTATAGTTGAGCAGACATGTCAGTTCTAATCCAGCTTAGATGGATTGATTAGCAAAAATGAAACAGAAATGGCCTGACACATCACAGGAGTTTTTGGAAAGCCGGTGAATTATGGTTGACAATAATCATTGTATCAAAGAGATTTGAATATCCTTTTTACATTGGTTAGGAATGAATGTAGAAAGGGACTGAATATATATATTTGAGGAAGTGTTTCAAGATATGAAAAATGTCTTACTTGACATTATTTATGCAACACTTACTTATTACATCGCTCTATGGAGAAGAAAGCAAAATAAGAAGATAAAAAAAATTGTTCAGAAGTGTCCAGAATATTACAATTAGAATTATTGGTGGAAGTGAAAAGAGTAACAGTGGCCAGGAGAGGAGATAATTGGTTTTCCGCCAGTGACAGTGGTAGAGTTCTGTCACGTTGAGTTGTTTCTATCACACTACACAGGATAGCGTGCAAGAAAAACTTTTTGTTCTAAATGCAACTGAATTCTAACATGTGGTTGTGTCAAACATAATAGGTAGGATACACGTTAGAAAGCTCTGGAGCCACAGCAGGGATGCATTTTATGAACCTGAGAGTTGAAAAATAGCTCTGCAGAGAAGGATTTAAAGATTGAACGTCATTCTTCTGAGTTCATTCTGATTTGGAGAGTATTACAGATAGATTTGGGCTCTGACAAGCTTGTGTATGAGATTAGAGCTTTAAACCTCGCTCGCTTTCTCTCCCTCTCTCAAAAAAAAAGTAGTTAAGGCAGAGTAACTACTTAATAGCATCCTGTCTGTGGTCCTCTATGCCAGATTCTCACAAAATGTTTCCCATGTGATCTTCAGTTTCCTTGCAGGTGAGCTGTCACAAAAAGGGGGCTCTTGTGTAAATAACATACATCAAAGAAAAAAGTGTAATAGACATTACACTGCAGACTGAAGGTTTTCCTTTTTCCTGGAAAGACATCTGCAACATAATAATTTGTTAATGAATTCTTAGAGAGTTGAAGTTAATATTTTTGAGATTGCTAAGTGGATAAAAATGTATAGCTGGGCAACCATCGTGATATATTTTACTTTCTAAATAGAACTTCTCTTTCATTATTTGCTTCTTTTTGTACAACATGAAGTAAAGGAGCCCTAAACAAAATACCTTTTTGATTCATTTACAATACATGTGAAACAAAGTCTAGGTGCAAAGACAAGGTTGTGGAGTGTTCTTCCAAAAGAAAACTCATTCCCTTGTTAAAGATCATCCTTGACAACCAGGTCAAAACGACCTATTTATGAATTAGCCACACAAACTGTCCTCTTCCTCTGTAATAGCATGACGTTTTGCCTGAGGGAAGAGGTTTAAAGAAGTTCAGTGTATTCCTGAAAATCTCCAAGTACATATTGCCTTGTGATAATGCTGCAGATCAGTTTTCAGCTTTGTAGGTTGAATGACAGGTATGTGAAGTAAGTTTGGCGATTCTTCAAGTGAGGACTCTGTTTAAAAAAAAAAACCAACTCGTTCTCCAGTGCTTACTACTACAGGATCCTCAAGATCCAGAAATGCAAATAAGAAAGTAATAAACAGAATAATCAAGCTCATCCCTTGAAAGATTCATCCTTCATCTTCTCGAAAGACTGTAAGCTATTTTTAGAAACTAAGTCTTGAGAGGTCTTTCTGCTTTGTAGAATACAAGCATCTCCTGAAGACATAAAATTACTTTCATCATACAAAGGATAATAATGCCTCAGTGAAAGAACTGTAGCATTTAAAAGTAGTTGCTGGCTGCACTTAGTAGACCATATGGTGCAAACCATGCTAAAAAGAATTGAGAAAGCATTTTCTTTTCTATCACAAAATTAGAAAAGGAATACACTTGGTACTGGTAATGGCCAAAATCTGATTAACCCTGGAACATACTTGTCTCTTCATAAAATAGCAGGCAATCGGCATTTTGAAATGTGCGCTAGCGTAATGCACCTTTCAAGTATTTTGACTGCTAATTTCCTCACTCTGCCTCTGAAATTTCTATCCAAAAATGCAGTCTTGCTCTTGCTGATATAATCCCAGTCATCAGAATCCATTAAGTGCTATGAAGCCTGCTCCTCTGCTCAGCAGGAACTCAAGCAGTGCATCTTAAACTATTTTTTCCCATCACGTTGCTTTAATCTGTTGTCAGCCTGGGATCTGACACATGGCAATCATGCTGAAGTTCCCTAAAATGATCTCCAAATTAATATAGCTTCCAAAAATCCTACTTACCTTACTGATATTGATCTTGCAAGTCACAGTAGTCACTATACATTTGATTATGAAGATCCTACAGGCAGAATTTTAGTTGCCCAGTTTCTGTATTCATTTTCCTTGCATGCTGACTATCTATAAAAAGAAGACAATGGAAACTGCTGGTGGTCAGCATCTCTTAGTGCTCTTGATAGTTAAGTTGCTTTTGATTTTTGGATCACAGACAAAGTCTTACATCTCAGGCATTAAAAGCTGAAATAGGGAATCTATCCATTTCTTCAGTTTAGGTTTTTTTAACTATATTATGGTCAATTGCCAAAACCATTCCATATTCAGCAAAGTGTTAGGTGTCCCTTCCCATTCTTTTGACGGTGTGGGTGGAACAAAGTTACAAGGCAGAGTAGCAAGTCTTCGCAAATAACAATTCTGCTATTTTGAGAAGAGCTAATATTGTTAAGTATTCATATTTCTTTTATTTATTTGTTGCAGCCCTGGTGTGTTTGTTTATTACAACAAAATTAATGCCGTATACGTTACTGCTATTTTGTTCTTGAAATTAAAGATACAACAGTGCTATAATTTTGTACAGAAAATTGGCTGTAGTTCATCAGGAGAGTTCTGAAAAAGTTGACGTGTAAGCGTGGGCTGTTCCTCCCCCCCTTTTTGGTTTATGTTTATACATCAAAATCCAGATGTAATTGTAACATGGGTAGGCATACCCTGGCTAACTTGACTTTTGTTTATTAGGCCAGTGATATTAAAGATGCATTTGCAGAGGCTGAATATCAAAATACGAGTCTTCTGTTGACCCCAAGAATATTGTCTGATTGCTAGTGTTCGCTGAAACTCATGCTGCTATGTCTTTTTATATTTTTAGTATCAGAAAGAGAAAATTATTTCCTGCAAGATCATCTTTGTGGGGACAATTCTGCATTGGGAGGATAGCATACCTTTAATATTCTTTCAGCTAATAAACTAGAACTGTACCTTTTCTTTACTGGAAGAGCTGCTTGGGAAGGAGCAGCATAATGATAACTAAAGAGGTAACTCTGTGTAGCCATTGTTCTGGCAAGGCCATAAATATTTCAGTGAATTACTGAAATCAGAAATAGAAGAGACCTATTAAATTATACAATGTATATCCTGAACGCATCTGTGCATCTCCCATTTTTAATAGGTTTTGACTAGCAAAAGAAATAAATCTTAAAATCAGTGCTGTATGCTTTAAAGATAAAAAGGTTATGTTTGTCAATTAAACGTTTTCTGAGACAGTAGTTTGATTAGAAAATACTAATTTAGTGAAATTAAAATGTATTATTACTTTGAAACTTTCAACAACAACAAAAGAGGTGAGATTTCCCAAAAGATAATTTATCAACTGTTTTATCCAGTGGAAAATTTCAGTTTTGCTAGTCCCTGAAGGTTGAAGATTTTTTCCTCTAAAAAAAAATACTTAATGGGAGGGTAATTTTATTTTTGTAGAAAGTAATAATATTAAGTTATTAAATGAAATTTTTACTGTGGAATCTTTTCTGAGTTGTCATTTTAAAAAAAAAAAAGATAAATCCCAGAATCACATTGATAATTTTGGAATATGACCTGGTCATCAGTGGCTCCTTCTGCTTGCAGAATCATGCTGAATTTTGAGCTCGTGGGGACTGCTGTCTTTTGCCACAGAATATTGGCACTGTATTCCTCATGTAGCACCACGGCATTGTACCAAATGGTGTCAACTTCTCAAGAACAATGCTCCAAAATCCATTTTTCCTTACATAAGAGCAGGAGTAGGGGTGCCTGTAGCATGTCTTCCTAGCCTCCACAGAGTTCTGAAGTCAACCTGAGACATAAAACCTCTTCCTTACGTAGCAGAAGCATCGCACAGTTTGTCTGGAATTCGGAATTTAGTTACTTTCTTGTTTGCTCACTCTCATCTTGCAAAGACAACATATGGCAAGACAAGATAGAGCGAGACAGGAGCTTCGTGCTGCTGCTGAATGCATCACTTGATTTAGTCTCTGTGGGGCAGTGGTTTTCTGGTTTCCAGCTCTGCTCAATGGAAAACTTCATAGGCACTGGGAGCAGTTGTCTTCCAGTTCGACATGTGCTCTGGACTGTCGATCCCTGCTATCAACCACACGTTGTGCGGGAGTGACACTATGCAGAAACAGTGGCTACTACACAAACCGATCGTTTGCCCAAAAATTAAAGTTAAGGTAGCAAGAAATTTTAATATCATTTTTTATTAAATTGCAGAGTACCCATATTTCTTTACTGATCTGAAAGCTTTGCTAGTGCAACACAGGAATATAGTTTGGGAATTGAAATAAAACTTAGTAATTTTCCTTTTACATCTTTAGTGATGTAAACTGAGAATAACCCTTGACTTAATTTTAATTGTTCCAATACATAACCTCAAATGCACATGAGATGAGAAGTGGATCCCTTTTGTCCTGTAATATAGACATTGTTGAATTTTTGCCTCGTTCTGAAAATGAGTATGTTTCATAAAAAAATCGATAGCTTATCAGCAGCTCTTTAGATACACTGCAAATCGGATCACAATGACAAGCCCAAAGGTGAAAAACTTATGTACTTTCAGAAAAATTAAAATTCAAAGTTGCATAACAGGCAAAGTGGTTTCTATATTCCTCAGAAAAAAATCCAAACATATTTAATACGATTTTACAAGGACACAGTCTAGAATTTAAAAGCTTATTGTACATAACTGTTACTGTAGCAAGACTTTGAATTTTCTGCAAATCATTTAAATTTCCAATTTTGCCTGCATGGTAGATAAGAATGAAGAGTTGTAATTTTGACAGTGTACAAGTACTGTAATTTGAAAAGGAAAATCTATCCAAGAATTTTAAAATGTTTCATTGCAACAGACAGGAAGGGTTCCACTTGAGAAATGTAAGCGTGTACAATTTTTAAAATATTTCCAATTTAAATTAAAATGAGCGTGCATGGATATTAAATTAAAAATGGAGCACTAGACCTGTGAGACAAGTCCATTCTTCAGTCTGTAAATCTAATATGATCTGCTTTATCTCTATCATTTGTACACCTTGATTAAAATTATTATCCCCGTTTTAAGGAGGAATTTGAGCCATGAAGCAGCTGACTCGCTCGCTCATGTGGATATTAATTAAAAATGGAGCACTAGACCTGTGAGACAAGTCCATTCTTCAGTCTGTAAATCTAATATGATCTGCTTTATCTCTATCATTTGTACACCTTGATTAAAATTATTATCCCCGTTTTAAGGAGGAATTTGAGCCATGAAGCAGCTGACTCGCTCGCTCATGGGGGGGAGGCAAGGATTTAACAGAGGTCTCCTGAGTTAAATAAATTATTTTTTTTCTGGCTAGGTGTCACAGCGATATTTCTTCCTGGAGAGTAACCTACTATTACTAGAATCTATTACAATATAGATAATATTCTTCTGCATTCTTAGATAACGGTCAAGTTTGTTAGTGATTCATAAAAATTCTTTGTTTCTGTTTTCTCATTACTGTTATGTTATATTTCTGCAGTGCATTTTCATTGAACAAAAGTGTCAGTTGGTGCCTTGACTGTGGAACAGTGTCAAGTAGCACCTGCACACTGTCTTACCCTCTTAAAGGCTTCATTACAAAAGGAGAGTGACTAATGAGGAAGCATAGACTTAGGAACAGAGACAGCCAGCATAGGCTCCGTTAAAGTTTGCTGAAAAAGTTTTACTGGTTTTGGTTTCTTGCCTTTTTTTATTGTAATTGCTATATTTGGGCACTATATGTTTGATGCTATATTTCACTGCTGCGTAACTTGATCCGAATTAAATTTTTAATGCATGGTTATCCACATATTTCAAAGTAATTTAGAATTACAGCTGTGGTTTCCAAGCTGTAGTTTGTCAGCAGCCACTGAACCACAAAACTCTTTTGACTAATTTACAGCTTGTCCACAGAAACTTAGCACTTTCACATTCTTTTCAATTACAAGATTCATTATGATAATCTGTGACAATTTTTGAGGGTGGGTAGCGATGCCTGACTCAAAACAATTTGAGACCACTGAGCTATAGCATCATCACTGCTGAAATAGCAATATTTAAGTGCATACCTGTACTTAAAAGCAGTGCCTATAAAGTTACATAAATAAGGCCATGAAGCTAAATCAAGGTTGAATAGTTTATTAGAAAGGTAGTAGACAGCAAAAAAACTGTCACAGTTTCACCTTTGGCTGTGTTTTTGTTGTTGGTTTGGTTTGGTTTCAGTATTATTATTGGGGTGTGAGTTCAGGTGCTATCTGACAAGCTGAAAAAAAACATAGTATAAAGCCTGTTTCTTTGGCGAGGATTGGTTTGGTTTTACAATAAATGCTTGGAAGGAGACAAGCGAAGAGTTGTTTGGTGCATAATATAATCAAAATATATTACTCCTGTGAACGCAAGACATAAAAATGCCTTGCAAATGGGAAGCAGAAGAAGTGTCTGCATGTAATATAAATTATACAAAAGTTTAGAAAACTAGCACTCAGATAGTGCTTTGCCACCAAGGAATCAGAAAAGATTCGGCTGGAAAGGACCTCCAGCAATTAGGTAGTGCATCCACCTGCCTCCAGCAACATGAATTATATCTACATTAATCCAAACAGGTATTTGTCTAGCATATTCCACAGCTTCTGTAGGCTAACTATTCCCATCCTTAATTATCTTTGCCACTAGAAAGCTTTTCTGTTGGCCTAAATCCTCCTCATTGCAGTTTAAGCCCATTACTACTTGTCTTCATCCCTACTACTTTCCTCTTTATGGCAGCTTTTAACATATTTGAAGACCATATTGTGTCTCCACTCTGTCTTCTGTTCCCCAAAATAAACGTAGTGATACCCGTTTGCTCATTTTTTCCTTACAGAGCATGTCTTCTAGCCATTTCGTCACCCTTGCGTTTCTCTGATTCTCTCCAATTCATCAAAATTGTATTGAGTTCTGTAGCTGAGACCTTGCAGTGGGAGACAGAGATGGAGTAATAAGTTTGTTTGCTTTAATATAAAGCACACCAGCTCTTGGGCCCTCAAATGGTGTTCCCTTTCCCTGATAGCTTCATGTTACTGATTTGTATGAAGTTTGGGCTTTCCTGTACTTCCAGAGCCTTTTCTGCTCAACCAAAGGCTAGCTAGCCATACCCCACTTGCTTTTGTGCAGCTGAAAATTCACACCTAGGGTAGTACTTTGCTTTTGTCTTTACTGAATTACACCCTATTTAGTTCAAACATTTGATCCAGTTAGCCAAGCTCTTACAAAATTCTAATCCCGTTTTTCAATGACATTTCAAAGAAATGTCCATTTACAAATGGGTTTTAAATTCTGAATTATCCCTTAGCTCTCCTTACTTGGACTAAAATCACATTTTGTTGAATGTGAGTGAGGAATGACATTGTTTTCACCTAACTGGTCTTACTTGCGTGTATTGTTACAGGACCTAGAAATTAGACCACACTTGTTTAATTTGATGTCCGAGAATCAGAACGTTACAACTTGTAATTATGTACAAGCAGAGAAGCTAGATAAAAGGTGACACTAATAAGGATGGAATAATTTTATAGCCTGATCAAATTAAAAAAAATCTATTTAAAATATCATTTATTAACAAGTTGCTAGCTAATTTATTGGTGATAGAGGATGTATGTTATTCCCAATGTTTCACAGCAAGGAAAAAGACAATTCAATGTCTAAAGCCTGTATTTAAGACAGTTCTTTAATGTGACCTAGATTTCAGAACTCTGTTGTTGCTGCTAGAAAAGCAATTTATTCTCTCTCCATTCACTTACCTTTAATGAGAAAAGATGAGTCAGCTTTTGAATAGGCACTGTCTGTACTGACTTTCAAATCAAAACATTTTAATAATGAAAAACAAGTAAGTGATACTATTATACCTTAAAATGCAGATGAGCTAAGAAGATTAGTGCAGTCTCGTTAGGTTAATTTCCAGCATCACTGAAGGAAGACTTCATTAAAGAGCAGACCTTTAAAAGTCTATGGACTCGTTTAGTCCATGCGGTGACCCCACTATGAAAAAATTAATTGACTTTGTGCCTCTTCCCATAGAAGTTGTACTTGCTCTTGGTAACTACGGAGACCGAAGTCAAAACTCTCCGGAACCAAGAATTTTACTGGATGGTAAATACTTCCTAAATTGTCCCTCTATTAATTTCTGTTGACATAACGTTTAGAATTTTAGTATATTAATCTTTAATTATAGTATGAGGTTTTGACATGAGGGGGGAAAAAACCTTCCGAATTTTGTAGCATGGAGATGCAAATTGCTCACAGTCAGAGGAAATACACGGGTGAGACAGGAATTGAACCCTGAGGTCTCAATCCCAGATCAGTGTCTCAAACTCACGGCTGGCATCCCTCTTTTAATTCGCAAGCACAGTTCAGTCAGCTGGTTATCGGGAGAGGTGGGTGACCTGATGTCTCTCTGTGGGTATGTATGTCTGCACATATGTCACATCCCTGTATGTCAGGGAACAACTGTCTCATTATTTCAGGTACCAAAAAATAAAGCAACCATTACAGTATGGAGCTGAACCAAAGGAGTTGTGCGTACTTTCGTGCAGTTAATGCTGAGTTAATTTTCTGTGGCTACACAACTATGAGCATCCTGAGAGAGCTGGATTAAAGCGGGGCGGGGGGGGAATGATCAGACCTTTGTTTCGAATGTCAATGTATGCTAAAGCTATCAGTGCTCATCTTGCCTAAGAGGGTTGGTATGCTTCTCTGTCAGTTCCTTCAGTTGTCACATTTTTTCACTTTTTTTCAGTAGGTAGGAGTGAGAAGCTGAGGGCTAGCAGAGTTACTTAGACATATATGGTGCACAAGTGTGATAATTTAAATGGAAAGAAGTACAGAGAAAGTTGATTGCCAAGAGCGATATAGGAAGCTTTTTAAAAGTATATTTTAAGGAGAATTTGCAAGAGGAAAACATAATTGCTTGGTGCTTATGAAGGAGACCTAAATGAGGTACAAAATGTATGTAAGTCTCATAGTAGATCTATTACCTCATGCCATAAAGCATATGTATCATTAACCGGGAGTTAAGGATGGAGATTTTTGCCTTACGTTACTGATTGCTACGGGTATTATGTTTGAATCCTTTACAGTTAAGGTAAAATAACGTACGCTAATTTAGGCACATGGTGCATTGTTTCTTTTTCTTCAGATTTATAACAAAAAAGGAAAGGTATCTATCCTAGTTTCTAAGAACTTGACTTTTTTTTTTTAAATATGCTGGCTTTAAAGTCATGTCCGCCTGTAAATAAAACCCTTCTTTCATTTATGTGTAGCTACAGCCTTTTTTGTAACAGGCTAAAAGGATATCTTGTGTTAGTGTATTTTTACAATTCTTGCTTCAAAAGGAAAAAAGTATTACTTTGGTCTGTACTTACTGTGAAATGAGCTCAGTAGAGAGTAGTTCTGTGTCTCTCAATTGTAGGTGGTTCATGCCAGCCCCCTGTGCAGTTTAATTTCATCATCAGTGCAAAAAAGTAAGCTATTACTTAGCAAGAAAGGCATATCATGTAATAGTATTGCTTTTTAAATCTCAGACAATTTCTGATCAATTCTAATTTTAGACAGTCATTTTAATTTGTTACCAGTGAATGCTTTCTAATTAAACTTATATTTGACAATCACATGCGTCAGTGAGCAATGTGAGATGACAGTGATGGAAGTGGGTGGATAGCACAATAGATGGTGACAAGAGAAGTTGATCCAGTAAGGAAAGGAGGAGACGGATGAATTCCGGAACAGAGAGTAATTAGGGGAGCAAGAGAGTAGGGAAACTGAGGAAAAATTAAATGGTTTAGAGCTGGGCCATACAGCGAAGTATTCCAGGCTATTCCTCATTACCTAGTCCTGGTGGTGAGGGCCCTGTGTGCAGAGCCTGGTATTTCTGGAATAAGAATGCGTTATTCCAGATTCTTATTAATTAGCTGAAAGTGGATTGTACCAATTCAGAACAAGAATGTTCTCAAGGGAGTACTTACGTCTATGAATTTAACTTTTTTTTTTTAGCCTACATGGCATTTGTGTAGCATTCCCCAGTTATGGACCATTTCTCTGATTTTATAATGAATAATGTGTTTCCTGTCTTCTCTTCAGCAGTTCGAGATTCGTAGGTATAAACAAAATGAATTTCAAATTAACTTATGCAAATATTCCTCAAAAATTACTTTGTACATTGTGGTGTATTCAATCAGCAATGGAAATAATAATGTGTTCTTGATCAATCACAAACAGACAGCATCATGTTAACAGTCAATACTGGAAGACTGTAGAAAAAAGCCTGCAATTAATTCATAGAAAGGAGTATTTTTTTTTAAAGCTGGGTAAGACTGAAAAAAATGTAATGGGGAACACATTTACCATTTTTAAGACCTCATCAGGCAGCACTACTACCTGTATGCTCCTAGGGTACTGTATTTCTCTTCTTGTGTCACTAATTGAGACTGTTATTGGAGCCTTTCACAGTAAAATAAAATATCTTTGAGTTGGCAAACTAAAGCAGATGGGAGCCACTAGAGGATAAGGAGCACTGGTATGATTTTTTTTTTTTCTTCTTTCTTTGCAGCCTTCTGTGTGAAAGAGGTAGATTTCTGCATTCTGCAGTTTTCTGATTTTCTGTATTGCCTCCGCCTTATCCACAGATTCTTCAGTCACAGTAAAGAAAGGAATTTGGGGGGGTTCGTCACTGCATTCTTATGTATTTTCACTGGACAGCCAGTAGCATTTTAGTAAGAAGCAGTGTAGGTGAAAAATACAAAAATAATTGTCAGATAATCAGTATATTAAATGCATTTTAAAAAGCAAATAGTACGAGCCAGTAGATTATGCAAAATTCAGTGTTTTGTCAGAATGAGCTAGTCTTAAACTCCTCTCTGCTTTCATTATCCCTTACCTTTCAGGGCTTGCGCTTTCCTGACATAATGACTAGACAAACGTATTACATTGATGACCAAAATACCTGTAATGTTGCAGGACATGCTGCTTAATGGTATCTGTTGTATCCATCCTGTGTCTGACTAACTGTACCAAGTTATTCACAGACAAGTATGAGAATAGAAGAAAAACGTTTATAACAGTTTGTAAGATCTTTACGGTCATTTTGAAATTAAAGTTGATCATATAACTCTTCAGCATGAGAAGCAAACTATTTTATAACTCTCATTCTAAATTGTAACTTGATATGATGTAATTGTTTTAACAAGAGATTAATGAGTTTGCCAACATAGATGGGTCAATATCTTACGATTAATAGGAAATGGGAAAACACAAAGTCATCTTGCACCATGCCCTGAATATCCAAAGTAAGAAAAATATTCTTCCTGAAGCATGGTTTCTAGGAACAAGACTGAAGGGAGACAAGCCAATCTGCCCATCATACGCTAAATTAGCATAAATTTCAGTTGCTAGTATTTCCCAGATGCCTCCACTTGAAAACTACTTGCTCCATCTTTGTTGTATTAAATCACCAACAACAAAAGAAAAAGAACAATTTCTTTAAAATGGAATTTGATACGTGAAAGGAAGGAATGGAATGTCCTCTTAGCAGAGTATTATTCATAAAATGAAACACATTTGATTGTGGGAAGAGCACTTGAAACGGTCTAAAGAATAAAGTGGCACACAAGCAAATGCCAGAAGTGCATGCTCACTTCTGAAAGCTGTTTTTCTGAACCTGAGTTTCTATAGTTAATTCACAAATAAGCAGTAAAATACAGTATATGTTATTGACAACCTCAAAAAATAGAGGGCCATTTTACGCTTGCACGCCTTTGAACACACTCAACAAACAAGGCTGGATATTTCTCCACGAATTTTTCTTTAGCTGTGTCAAATTGCGAAACTCGCGGAGGAGTTCCTCTGCCGATCTCGCATCGTATGATACCTCCAGTCTCGTATCTGGGATATCCCCGTATTCCAGTAGCACTCAGGAGTCCAAGACCAGCAAGTCAGATCTTCAGTTTTCCATCCTCTGCATTGCCTAGATAGCTCAAAGAGAAGAGCCAAAGGCATTGGGGATCTTAACTGACAGATTTTGCATTATTATTGAGGCCACATGAGGAAGGCTTAAGTGTTGATAAGAGCTGAATTGGTGGATATTGAAAAGAGATCAGAATTCAAAACCGCATTTATCAAGTGACGGAGAAAACTGTTTATAATGTCCTTTAGCAAATCTTGTGTATCAGAAATCCTTTTAGCAGGTAATTCCTATTTCTTAAGAAACATCATCATTTTTGAGTATCTAATATTAAATATAAATAAATTATAAGGAAGTAAATAAAGGGTAGTTCTGAGCTAGCTCATGCTCTCTTACTTAAAAAAATATGTATAACTGGAAAAGTCAAGCTAGGTAATTATAAGGATAAATAAAGGGTAGTTCTGAGCTAGCTCATGCTCTCTTACTTAAAAAAATATGTATAACTCTGAAAGTCAAGCTAGGTAAAAGGATATGTAAAAAAGACATCCTCATTTCTGTTGTTGGTCAAAGAATGTGTTCATGGTGAAACTGAATACTTGTACTATGCGGCTTTGGAATTCCAGACAGATATTACATCCCTTAAGCTTGATACTTCATATTAATTCCAGACGAAGTGGTTTAACGATACAGCCACGAGATTGTTTAGCCCTGACAGGAAACGAGTTGTAGCCAGGCATCCTTTTTACGGCGGGAAGCATGGTTTCTAGGAACAAGACTGAAGGGAGACAAGCCAATCTGCCCATCATACGCTAAATTAGCATAAATTTCAGTTGCTAGTATTTCCCAGATGCCTCCACTTGAAAACTACTTGCTCCATCTTTGTTTTATTAAATCACCAACAACAAAAGAAAAAGAACAATTTCTTTAAAATGGAATTTGATACGTGAAAGGAAGGAATGGAATGTCCTCTTAGCAGAGTATTATTCATAAAATGAAACACATTTGATTGTGGGAAGAGCACTTGAAACGGTCTAAAGAATAAAGTGGCACACAAGCAAATGCCAGAAGTGCATGCTCACTTCTGAAAGCTGTTTTTCTGAACCTGAGTTTCTATAGTTAATTCACAAATAAGCAGTAAAATACAGTATATGTTATTGACAGCCTCAAAAAATAGAGGGCCATTTTACACCTGCACGCCTTTGAACACACTCGACAAACAAGGCTGGATATTTCTCCACGAATTTTTCTTTAGCTGTGTCAAATTGCGAAACTCGCGGAGGAGTTCCTCTGCCGATCTCGCATCGTATGATACCTCCAGTCTCGTATCTGGGATATCCCCGTATTCCAGTAGCACTCAGGAGTCCAAGACCAGCAAGTCAGATCTTCAGTTTTCCATCCTCTGCATTGCCTAGATAGCTCAAAGAGAAGAGCCAAAGGCATTGGGGATCTTAACTGACAGATTTTGCATTATTATTGAGGCCACATGAGGAAGGCTTAAGTGTTGATAAGAGCTGAATTGGTGGATATTGAAAAGAGATCAGAATTCAAAACCGCATTTATCAAGTGACGGAGAAAACTGTTTATAATGTCCTTTAGCAAATCTTGTGTATCAGAAATCCTTTTAGCAGGTAATTCCTATTTCTTAAGAAACATCATCATTTTTGAGTATCTAATATTAAATATAAATAAATTATAAGGAAGTAAATAAAGGGTAGTTCTGAGCTAGCTCATGCTCTCTTACTTAAAAAAATATGTATAACTGGAAAAGTCAAGCTAGGTAAAAGGATATGTAAAAAAGACATCCTCATTTCTGTTGTTGGTCAAAGAATGTGTTCATGGTGAAACTGAATACTTGTACTATGCGGCTTTGGAATTCCAGACAGATATTACATCCCTTAAGCTTGATACTTCATATTAATTCCAGACGAAGTGGTTTAACGATACAGCAGACATCCTCATTTCTGTTGTTGGTCAAAGAATGTGTTCATGGTGAAACTGAATACTTGTACTATGCGGCTTTGGAATTCCAGACAGATATTACATCCCTTAAGCTTGATACTTCATATTAATTCCAGACGAAGTGGTTTAACGATACAGCCACGAGATTGTTTAGCCCTGACAGGAAACGAGTTGTAGCCAGGCATCCTTTTTACGGCGGGTGACAAAGCTGTGAACGCTGCTGGGAATAGGTTTATGCTTCACAAAAGAGTTTTTAGGGTGAGATTACCACCTCTGGTAGGCAGCTATCCCTAAGCAGTCTTTTCAGATTCATCAATAGTATTTGTGTGACTGTGCATGATGGAAGCAGGGTTTTAAAGTCTGGCCTTAAGGCCAAAGTAAAGCACTTAAGGACGTACTTATCTTGAAGCATCTAAATAGTCCCACTTTGGCCAAATCTAGATAGAATCCTAGTGAACAGTAAATTTTTTAACAATTCTTACTATAGTCTCTGAATCTCTCATTTCCTTCGAGTAATTTTGTCAGAAAATAAGAAAAATAAAACATTTTGGACTGCAGCGTTTAGATGTTAGGGAAATAACTGTCAGTTTTGAGACAAGTGAATATTCATGCTATGGTGTCTGCCTTTATTAGTTTCATCTGCTGATCGCTGCATTTCTTTTGCTTTAATATTTTTTAACTAACTTACTGGGAAAAAAACACCCAACTACATGACTGCACAGTTTCTAGGTTTGATAACTGCTCAGTAAAATGAGGCTTTTTCCTAATATCTGTATTTCCCCCCTTCTTCCTTTAGGGACATACTTTGATGATTATTCTGTGTGCAGCTTTTATTGAGGGACAGTATATGCATTCTGTCTTGGAAACAGTAGGCAAAACCTTCAAGGTCTGTCGCTCCGTCCAAGTTTATGATTTGGGCTGACGTTTATCCTTCTGCTTACTGCAACCAGCCAAGTATCAATGCTGGTGCCTTTCCTTTGTCCTCTTAACCCAAGGAAGAGATAAAGATCGATGAGATCCACACCTTATCAAGTATCAGGAAAATTTTGATTGCCCAAGGGTTTCATTTCCTTTCTGCTTTATATAATGTTAACTTCACAACAGTGGTTCTCACAGCAGGCATCTGGCAGCTGAGGGGGCAAACAGTCACCGGGGATACTGCCTTGCCGCTCTGTGACCAGCTGCAACACTACCGGTACATGTACAACAGCAAGCTGTTTGTTGATTTTCTTTTTTGCATAGAATTATAGAAATCTCTTTTGCACTAACCCTAATTAAATGCATATACTCAGAACAAAACAATGGTAGGTTATAATGTATTTTGGCTAACATGCACTCTCTCAGGAGACTATTTATTCTATTTGGGCAGAGGATGCTTTGGACTGTATCCCTTTCTTTTGCATGCGTAATTACTTTTGCAGTTTTACCTTTTCTTTACCTTGCAGAAGAAAAACAATCACAAATATTTGAATAGCAAGAAGCCCTGTATTTTCTGCTGAAAAATTATTTTTAAATATTGTAACTCTGTAATTTTTTTAAGATGATAGATGCAGACAGCTGCAACCAAGATACATTATTTATGAAGTTTCATCAAAGACTGTAGCAATTCACAGAAGAAATGATAAATATGTAGGAAACCTAAGAGTTTATACAGGTTACATCCTGTATCTTTCAGACTATATTTCTGACTGTTTGAGCTCCTTTACCTCCCATTTACTCCAGGTGAGATCTTAGCAGTCTTGCAAAGCAAGTCCTAGGACAGGCAACAAATGTGACCCTGGAGGGTGTGAAAAAATAGAGCACGAGGAAGTAGATGAACTTATGAATGATTCATGGAGAAAGTGAGCTTGAAGGAAGTGAAGATGATGTCTAGGGAAATACGATGCAAAACATGAGAAGCCTCCTGGCTACCGTGGGAAATACCAAGAAATATAAGTACAAATCTAACAGTGAAGGAAAGGAGTAAAGGGAACAGCAGGGAAAAAATAGTGGAGAAAGAGTAGAAATGTGGAAAATAAAGGCATTTAAAAAACCTACAGATGTAGGTGGAACTTTGAAGCATATGAAGAGTGGATAGGATACACAATCCAATGCATATAAAGTCAAAAAGGCAAATAAAGCTGTGGAGATATCTCCAGAGTTTCATTTATAAGTTACAAACGTATTCAGTGTTTTTGAAAAGTACAGTCTTCATGGTTAAGAAAAGAATACAGAGCATCGGTTGTTATTGCTACCTACGTACCGTTCTTCATGTAGAAGGAAAAAAAAAAAGACATAATTTTAATCAAATTACTAGTGAAAAAAAGTGTAATTCTCACTGATGAATGAAACAGGTGATGTAGGGGATCCATGTGAGCACAGAGCAGATGCTGAGGTTTTATTCATAACTGAGCAAATCCGTTGTCATGTATTTTGGACATGAATGTTGCATGCAGGAATGAGGAAAGGCCAGGGCAGATGGAAGCAACTGAAGGATGAATCCAATTGCCATTTAAATCATTAGAAAATATCCATGTTCAGTAAAGGTCCCATCTTTTATGGGAGAGGAAGGAAGAACTAGTGATCATGTCTAGCATATTTATAACTGAAAACATCCTTTTCTTCCTTCCTTCATAGGAGTCAGAGCCTGAAACTGATACGCAGCAACTACCTTGTATTTAAAGGGAAGTAGCTGTGGATTATTCTCTCTCAAAGGTAGTAGGTGCCATGTTTTGAGGAGCAGATTGTATAGGTCTGTGCTAAATTGAAAATGGAAGAAGCCTGAGATAAGTGACTAATACGGGGTAAAAGTGAACGGAAAAAATTAATCCAATGTGCTTTTTGCTTTTCAAGTTGTACTAAACAATCATGGTGCTGTTCTACAATTAGCAATTCTCAAGTTCCCGAATTCTGGAGTTTTGGTAGACTTACTTGTTGCTCTTCACTTGGTGCCTACAGGTATAATTACTTCTCGGGTGGTTTGTACCTGCTTCACTGTGCCAAGTCATGATTCAGTAGCTGTAATGAACTCTGTTTATCTTTGAGAACTGAAGTTACCCCTTTCCAGATTTTTAAGAAGTAAGGACCACACTAGAGACAAGGATGTGACGGTGGAAGAACAGAAAAGGAGCCTTTTAAGAAAGAAATGCCAAAAAAATGTATGTTTGCACTTAGGGCATGCCTTGGTATGAAGCAGCTTTCAAAGATCATATGGTGCGTGCAGTCCAGCACGTTTTCCAAATAGAAGTTTTAAATCTAAAGCAGGCGCGCAGATGGTTCTAATGAGCTGGTCTTTGAGATATACTGCGACTTGAGCAAAAACAGTTTAACCCCTAAGACACTAACATTTTGAGATGACTTTCAGACTAAAGCACTTGCAGAACAATTTTTCATGCATATTTTAATTTTTAATAAATTTCTAGTCTCCAAAAAAGGGAGCTTTTTCAGGACCTTGCACTTTCCTTTATATATGTTACAGTACCACAACAGCATGCATCAGGAGCATTTTTGCACATTGACTGGTGCTTCTTTCTCCAGCACTTTTCAACCTCTACAAACATTTGGTTTTGAACAAATAGTAATAAAAAAGGTAAAGATTTCCTATGAAAATTTAATTTTTAAAGTGATATAGTATAGTGCCTTACTAAAAGTATTACTCATCATTCTCTTGGATGGGACTTTCAAACTAAGAACAAAGTCCAAGATTGAGTTTTTAAGACTAGTGTGACTGATAATTACAAAAGGGGAAGAGAGAGCGCAGTTTCTTAGTGTGTGTAAAAATGGCACCCTTTCAGAATTATTTATTTCAATTTATGCTAAACTTTTCAGTATTAAATACTTTAACTCCCAGAAACATTACTGTAAATCGCAAAATTAAGCAATGCATTTAGTAAATTAACCTTTGCCAGGATACGTAGACATAGATAAGTGTATATACGAATATCTGTACATATTTTCTCTGAATCTGTCTCTTAAGTGCCTTGGAGTTTGTGTCTAAATTCCCAAAGAATTATGCATAAACACAGAAGTTGGTGATAAACCAAACAGCAGCGGATTTCATTCTGCCCAGGCTTCTACCTCTTACAGTTATTAGCATCTGTATGTACCAGCTGTAAGAACAGACCGCAGCAGACCACAGGCATGGGGGGGTTTTGGTCACTTCATAGAGGTGTAAATTACAGTAAAAAGTTCAAAAAGAGTTAAGTGCTACACTCTAATTTGGCCAGACTGTCAGCTTCTACAAGAGAAATGCTAGTACTAAAAGTATCATCAAATGGTTTATAGCTTTGTAGCACAGCAAATATTTATTAAATTGTATTGTTTATATTATTGTCTATTGCAAAAATAGCAAGAATTCATTTATAATCTTTCTATGACATGGTTTGAAATTACAGCGTTCTAACTTACACCATTTCAAAACTATGTTCTTTGTGTCACCTAAGCTTTGAGAGACATCTTATTTCTTCATTTCATCTTAGGTCTGCCTTACGGATGGGAAGAAGCTTATACAGCAGATGGAATCAAATACTTTATCAAGTGAGTAGTTCTGGGGGAAAATGGGTCAGCATTGAAATAAAAGCACATCAAACTGAACGCATTTTTAAACCTAGAACGAATGGAAAAATGAGTAAAATAACAAAAGCTGTCATATGTTTTATATACATCTGTATTACCAACATCACTTGTTCTTTTCTGGTTTTTTGTGACTTCACTGTCCAGAGGGTCCTAGAGGGCTTAGTCACAAATCCAACTGAAATTCCGTGAGAACTGTGTCTCTCAATCCTTCAGATGTCTCTGAAAACCCTGGTCTACAATGTTGAGAACTTCCCCAGTTACATGTTTGACCCTATAATGGACCCAGGAGATAAGGGGGAAAAAAATCTCATCCCCTAAATAGTTTACAAGTATAAGTATCTATTTTTAAAAATGCCCTTATATTTTGGGGAAGTGGAAGAATTCTTAGAATTCTTTTAGATTTTTAGAAGGTAATGCTCTGGTTTCACCTAAATCTAAAGTTACTGATGGGTTTTTTGACATCATATCCTGCTCCCCTGTGTGGGAATAAGTTGTTCAGTTGCTGCAAGAGGGTGAAGGAACAGGACTGAAAGCATTTAGTTGTATTTACAAAATGATCAAGAGATTTCCAACTGCCATACCATTCATTTAGAAGAAAAGTCAGTAGACTCTAGACTTTGCACTTAAGATGCTAAATGGAGGCTTACTAACTCGAGTATCACAGAATATTGACATTTCACGGTATCGCTGGCTGCAGGTTAAGCAACTTTTATCCCATTGATAATGCCACTGAAGCTGCACCAGGTGCAAAAGCCTTCTCTCATGTTCTGCATATGTTCCGCATATAAACTCTTTCTTGTTCTTGATTTCTACCCTATGAAAATTGTACCTACGGTTTCCGTAGGGTTTGCTTTCTGTATTTTCAAGCGGTTGCCAAAGACAAAGCCATACTCTTCATAGCTGGCATATTAGAAATACTTACATTAACTAATAGGGAATTTCACTGACAGGTGTTCAGGATCGACATTGCAACAGTCAGCAGTTAGTACGCACCCCCACAAAAAAACTACAGAAACGTGTCTGTATCAGGAGTTACCTGTGATTTTTTTTTTAGAAGATATTGCAAACAAACTAATTTTTCAAAACTCTCCAGAGACTAGAGGAAAGGTGATACTGATAAGATGTTACAATAACACAGTGTCTAGAGCATAAAGAAAGCCTCTGCAAAAGCTTTAAAAGCAGTAATCATTTGAAGATGTAATCATCTGGGGGAATAAAAAAAAAAAACCCAAAGCACTAAGCTTTGGCCCTTGTTATTTGCTTTTTGGCTTTCCTTAACTATAAGATTTCCTTAGCGATCCTTTTTCTGAAAGACTAGAAGAAAAACTGCAGTGTAAGTTCATTATTTACAAAAAATGAAAAAAAGATAATATTCTTTTTTAAGCAAATCCAAAGTATGGTTTATATCCTGCTAATAGTTTGCAGGTAGGTAATTGAAAGCTTCTTTACAAAGACCTACTTGATAAAAGCTATAGGAATTTGTTGTATACTATAGGAAAGATTTTTTTCAATTGTGTTCTCTGATTCTGGAGGAAAAATGCGTGAAGAAGTAGGGTCGTGTGTATGTCCAGAAGCTTCAGGAAGTGAATTGGATAGTATGCAGTTGTTTTTTTCCAGAATATAGTGAAAAATAATTCATATAATATTTTTTTATTTTTCCTCTAAGAGATTGAAACAATTAGTGAAAAATATAATTCATCTCCATTCCATATATATCATGGATCATTGTTTAATTAATAGCTAAATATTCTAGCTGCTGAAATTCACATATTGTCTGATTCTTATAGGTACCAGGAAGACCCTGTTTTGCAGGTGGACTTCCACAGTCTCCTAAAAGACAGGAAAGGCAGCAAATAGGCAGCAAATAAATCTTTGCAGTGAAATAAAATTACTTTTATTCCAAACTCTTATAAAAGTCATGTAAATAACATTGACGTTTATGTATTAGCTAGCCAAGAAAAGCAGGGACCTTTTTTGTGTGGTTTTTTTCAGACATACCGCTCTGTTGTCCTTGACTCACCCCGTGGTGCCTCGAGCTAGATGTATTAAAGCAGACGTGTTTTTTTCTGCAGAGGTTTCCAAACATACCGTATATGATACTGCATTCCAGCTCTAATCAAAGGGCGGCTTTTATTTTCAGACAGATGTAGGTTACTACATGGGATTTGTACCAAAAAAAATTGTAGAAAAATAACTTAGGAAATGAAAGCAAATTAAAAGCAAATTTCACAGCAATGGAAATAAATACAAGAGCAACTATTAAAATAGAGCACTGTTCCCTTGGTCTCCATCTGTTGATAGAGGGGGCCGTTACAGGACAGTTGGAAAGTTAAGGTGGACGCTGGCTTCTGTTCCGGGTCAAACACTTGCAGTACTCTAGGTTTATACCTGCGTAACTGGAAACTGAGCTTGAAGATACTATTATCTAGCAATAATAGCAAACAAAAATTTAGCAGCAGAACAGAAGAAATCTCACATTCTTGAAGCATTTTCCCCTCTTTTTTTCCCTGGTTTTGTTACTGTGCTTCTCATACAAGTACTTATCTCGATGACTCAGCAGAAAGCTAGATTTCCTGAATATGCACAAGAAATTTCTTTTAAGTTCTGCACTTGGATGCTGAACTATTGCAGATGTGACAATAAGATGCATATTAGCAACAGTAGAATCTCAGCTAGTCTAGGTGCTGGAAGCCTAATTTGCAGAAAGCACCAGATGTTTTGCATGTTATCACCACTTGCTGAAACTACAGATTTGATTCGAGTAGTTCACATGAAAAAGCTTTTTCAGGAATTTTTCCATATCTGATCTTTGTTTGTTTATGACTCATGAATATTATTCCCTCTTCTTAGTGTGCTCCTAGCACTACAGGTGACAGTGCCCCAGGTTTTCCATCGTTGTTACCTTCTGTAATCTGTCCTATAAAGTTCTGCACGTCAGAGGCAAGGAAAATCTATCCATTTTAATTGCAGAGAAGAGTATGAAATCACCCTTCATGACCACTGTCTAAAAACTTCTATTCTTCCGAATGGAGTCACCACACTGAAGTGGTGTTCAGAGCTCTTAATGCGGTTCATTAGAATGGAATTAAGTGAGCATTGCAGTAAGACATCATGGTAATTAATATTCCTTTTAACTATTTCCTTATTTTGCTTTCATCACTGTTTCCAAATGCCTTTACAGAGCATAAGCCAGGCTTTTTGCACGCTTGAAAATTCATACCTCTTACTACACTTGGTAATGTGTATGAAGTCAGTCTGAGAAAGTTAACTATTTAGAGCAAGGAGCAGGGGTTGCGCAAGTCCCTTGTTTCTAACACTGAATGGTAGAGATTTCATGAGGAAAATTCTATCCAACGTTGAAAATACCCTTTTCTAGGAGGAACTTAGCTTGAGGTGCATCTTACCAGCTGATCCTTTTCAGTGGGATTTAATCTAATTGTTTAAATGGGGATTAGCAGAATAGTTGATACTTTACAGCCCTGGTACTAATACTGTAACCTTCTTGTTCTCTGTGGCTGTGAATTTCAATCCTTTCATTCTTTGGTGTTTCCAACAGCCAAGGCCATGAGGGGCTTAAGAGTATTTCAACACTAGCCCACTTCCATGTATACAAACAGATAGAAAAACATGTTATAATTCCCGAAGCGTAGCCACAATTAAACTGATCTTCTACGTGAATTGTCAGTTTTCTTATTATGCAGTCAGGCTGTGAGGCTATATAGAAGCTGTAATGGCTCTGTTTAAATCCACAGCAGTTTTACAATATGCTAAGGACAATCAAATATTATTTTAATTAGTGGTTGCCTTCAGTTCCAATGTGCTTTATTGAGCCATCAAGTAGCTGAGTCCATAAATCTATATGTTATAAATCTAATGCAGTAAACACCCCAGAATGGAATCTTAATAGCACATAAGCTTGAGACAGCTTGCTGTGAAATTTCCATAAATATCTCTGAAGGGGGTGTAGCAATATGAAGTGCATGAGAAATCAGAGTTTAAAAGAAGCAAACCAGCTGGCTTGTGTTACACACTAAAGTGAAACCCACTTATGTGAATAACTGACATGAATAAAACATTTACATGGCTGTATTCCTAAGGGGTTGAACAGCTCTCTGTACCTACCAGGGAAAGCTGTATCTTGTCCATGAATACTCACCTTAAGACAATTTTTGAAATCGCCTCTTTTATTCAGGAAATCATTTCAGACTCTCCGTAAATTATTTTCAATCAACCAGGTTGCTAAGATCAGTCACAACGTACTGGCAAGTGAGAGAAAACTACCTTTAGACTGCTGGCGTGTCATAAACTCGCATGGTTCTGTGCTAGGCATTAGGGTCACGTGTAATGGCTTACCATGAAATAGCAAACTAATGTAAGCCTCTCTGAGTTACATCTCAGTATGCATTGGGGAAAAAAAGCAAGTTCAAGTGTCTGACTAATATATAAATTAACAGTTATCAGAAGGCCAAAAATTACACCGGTAGACTAAAAGGTAGGGATCGGCTTCATTGCTAGTATAACTGTGCTTTCCTCCTGCTGGAAAGTAAGGGTTGAGTTTGGTCCCAGATATGTTTTAAGATAACCTGATGTACTTTAAAGTAATGGAGAGGGCAGGCACTCTTTTATTTTGCATGTAGCAATACGCTCAGTCATTCATACATAGCACCAGATTCATGCCCCGCCAATTAACGTGTAACAGAAACACAATACCGGTGCCTGTTTCCTCACCAATTTACATTTGGTATTTCTGTCGCCATTTATATCAGCTGATTTAGTTAAGAAGAGTTGAGATTCTGACCTCGTTTGCTCAAAGTGACAATTGAATGTAGCCTAATGGGGTTTTCAGCAGTCCATTGCAATTCCAAAATCATAGAATAAAATGATGGAAAAGTCTAGATTGGAAGGGTTGTCTGGAGGTCATCTCGTTTAACCTTCTGTTGAAGAGTAAGTTACCCAGAGCCCTGTCAAACCAAGTCTTGAATATTTCCAGTGAGGGAGATTCCACCACCTGTCTGGGCACCCTATTCCAGTGTTCAGTTGTTCTCACAGTAAAGAATATTTTCTTAACATAGATGGAATTTCCCCTGAAGCAACTTGTGCCCATTGCTTCTTGTCCGTTGCCATGCATCTTTGTGAGAAGAGTGCCTCCATTTTCTTTATAACTAACTTTTAGGTGTCGGAAGACTTTGATTAGACACCCCCACCCCACCCCCTGAGCTTTCTCTTCTCTAGGCTGAACAAACCCAATTCCTTCAACATTTCTTCATGTGCCAAGTTCTCCAGCCCTCTAATCATCTTGGTGACCTTCCACTGGATCCTCTCCAATTTTTCCAATGTCTGTCTTGAACTTGGAGGACCAGTGTATTGACGAGGCCCCACATAATAAGGTAAAAAAGTTAGATATTAATTAATTTTACTTACTAGATTATTAAGATGGCTATTCGTCTGTTGTAAGTTACTGATGTTCTAATTTAAATTCCTGTCCCAAATAGACACTTTATCTGTTAAACCCAGAAACACGAAGGGGCTAACAAGCCCTCATAAAGTATCACCTACATCCAGATGCGCATGTATGCGCTTACCGGTCAGCTGGGAGGCATTAGGATGGGAGAAGTTTTGTAAGTAAGAGAGGGTTCCTCTTGTTCACTTTTAAAGCTAGTCACGTGGCTGTTTTTGCCCAGGTTTAGTTCAGGTGTAACGCTGGCTGAGTTTACGAAGTGTTGTAACCGCTATTAGAACAAAATTTCACTTTTGTTGTATGCTCTGGCATTAAAGTCCTCCTGGAAGTCACAGCACTGCTGCAGTGCAAACAGAAAGCGTATTCTATCATTGAATGGATTTTGTGAATTAGTAACTTCTGGGTTTGATTTTTAAATAGGAGAAGGAGTCTACGCATAACTTTGCTCTCCCAGTGAAGTATCATATATGCTAATTAATTAATGGTTATACGCTGGTGGTTTAGAATCACAGGGGAACAGTACAGAAGAGCATAGCTGGGACACTAATTTTTTCCCAGAAAACCGATTATAGTTAATCTCTTCCATCCTCCCACTGTGTTCACCTTTAACATATGGCAGCTCTGTATCATGAGACTGGCACCTAAAATTAGGTAGGGCCTTGCTATTCTCCCTCCCACGCCCACCCACTCCTTGCATATGTATACAGTTTGTAAGGACCAGCTGTGAATTTTGCCCCTGTAAACACTGTTTTTCTAGCTTTTTAGTAGGACTAGATTCCAACTATTCCACATTAACTGTTATTTTCCTCAAGAACATTTATCTTAAATTAAATTTTCCTGAAAGACAAGTAAAAGTTCCCAGATTGGGATCTTCTCCCTTAGATGTATTAGGGTCTGTGATGTTTCCTATCTTATACCAAAGGGGAAACAGTAATATTTGATTTAGGATTATCTTTCAGCAGTTTATCTAAAAATCAGCAGTTTCACATGGAAGCATTGTGTGCTTCAGTGTGACAAAGTAGGCAATGAAAGCGCTCTGACAGTATACCAGTACAACTGAGAATAGAATTTGGTTCATGTTAAGTAGGAGCCTAAAGTCAATACTTGTGAAATACAATTAATAAAAACCACACATGACATGTTCTGGTAGCTTTTGAAGTCACACCTAACAAATCAGGCTTCCACTTAGAAAGCCAACATATCATACTTACATATTTTATAATATTCTATTTTGTTTGGTTTTGCTTGGGAAGGAGCCATCATTAATTTTACTGAAAGCTGGGCATTCACAGAAACTGTTTATGATTTTATGACTGAACTAAGAATAGCTCACACCTAAAATCAGGCTTCCACTTAGAAAGCCAACATATCATACTTACATATTTTATAATATTCTATTTTGTTTGGTTTTGCTTGGGAAGGAGCCATCATTAATTTTACTGAAAGCTGGGCATTCACAGAAACTGTTTATGATTTTATGACTGAACTAAGAATAGCAAAGCATGTGTGATAGATGAAGGACTTCTGTAGTATAAACATTGACGTTTTATAGCACTAGAGATAAAGGTATCATCATAAAAGGAAAATAAATCACAGTTGATTTTACTTACTGCATGCTAAATTGAAAAAAAAAGCTGTTCCTTTGATAAGGGTACTCTACTGATCTAGAAGTAAACTTCTGTATGGTTGTTTCAGTGACTTCAGAGCAGCAAACTAAGAAAAACGGTGATCGGCCGTACTGAACATGCAGTTGGAGTTCCCCCGGCTTGAACCCAGTACCAGCTCTGCTCCCAACTCCCTGTACCGCAGTAGGCAAGTTAGTTGCACCAAAATTATCAGTTATCAAAATCATCATTGTAGGTGTCCCCATCTTAATAACTTTGATGTTTTGTGAGTAGGAATGGGTATTTTGAGGCATGGAGTGCTCTCTGGTTTCACTGCGTTCAAAGAAAGATGCAATTACTTTGCATCTCTTAAAATTGGACCTTTCCTATTTTACATGTCACTCAAAAATAGAGGTTGCTTTTGAAAATGTTTCCTTTTACCTGTCATCCTCAAGTCGTCCTATCTGAAAACAGAGGAAAGAATTGTTATATAGTCACAAGAAGTTGCAAATACTGAAATAAAACTGGCTCAGCACTAATCAAGTGCTAACTGTTATTACTACTTTTTAACGTATAACGATCCAAAGCTCTCTGCATCCATCAGCTCAACATCAGCTCAAACACTTTCAGATGCAACGGTATGAATTTGGGTAATCCTGACGTTTTTCTTTTTGATTTTTGGATAACCAGCTCGAGACATCCCAGAGAACTTTTATTTTCACAGTGTGTTAATGCCGGCTGTCTGAAGTACATGACTCTCTGCTGTGTCTCAAGTTGGTCACCAGGAATAAATACATCCAGAAGTAACAGTCCTCTTCGAAAATCGTGCCCCCGGTTGTTCTTTGTTCACAGTCACTGTTGAATGAAGAAAGACTTCTTAAAAGACACAGCAATGACTGAGTGTAAGACATTTTGCTAACTAAAAATTCTTGAAAATTACAGATAGCCAGGATGAGATGAAAATTCAAGATAATTTCTATGGTTTAGAAATGGTTTATTGCCAGATACTTGGGTTGTAGGGAATTCAGTTTCTCTGATTTTCACTGAAATCATTTTGCATGACTATAAGGAAAATAACCTCCGATGTAAAACTAGGAAACTTGGCATTGGATTTTATGATAACAGGAGCTTGTAATACAAGAATGTTAAGACCTTAAGCTGCTTTTGGTTGGGCAGTTTTTTTTCCTGAGAGGTTGTTTGTTTTTTAGTATCAAGAACCAAAATGGAGAAACATTCTTTCAGCTTCCACAGATACTGCACGCTCTGTCCAGGCTCTGGCCTGTCATATAAGGCAGCTGTTAAAATTTCTTCTGTGAGAAAATACATGAAGCTGAAATTATTTTTTGCTCTTGACCTACAAATCCCACTGAAATCAGCGTGCTGATTTTTGTTACCTCTGCTGGGCAATTTTACTGTTGCACTGATGTGATCACAGGTGTAATTCTCACCTATCTAGTTACTTCGATGCGTAGGACTGCAAATGTGAAAGTTCAGACTCCTACTAAATTTTCCTGTTAGGGCAGGATTTGGCACTTGTGGGATAAGTCACGTACACCCTCAGTTCTGAGATCCCCCTGGGTTTTGGGAGAGCCATCAGAAGCAGAACAATGCACAGCAAGGTTTTTTCAGTATGTGTTTCACCTGAAGCGTGGGCCTAAGCCACCGCTTAAGCTTTGATTGATTTTAGTACACAGGTAGTTAAACGTAAGCCTTGAGCATGCTCCAGGCTGTGGTAGAAAAAAACCTTATGTGATCTTGGCCTAAATCTGCAACATCTATCTCATCAGGGTATCAGGCCCGTGATGATAAGACAGGACTGATACGAAGTGAGCAAACTGGTTGCACAATTCGTCACACAACTTAACGCTGCTGATCTTTATGTTCTGATGCATTTGCAAATAAACTGCACCAGACGTTTTATGATGTTCACTTAGAGACACAGGATTATGAGTAACTGCATATATTAAAATAGCACTTTTAGAGTAACAGCAGTTGGCTAATACTGGGGTGAGATAGATTTCAGGTAGCGGTTTAGAACTGTGAAAAGTTTGCATGTCCTGCCACTCAAACCTTTGGGCTTATTCAGCCTTGGCTCAGATCCTGCTGTTATTACTGTTTTTATTTTAGATTGGGCCATTTCTTTATTGTTGACAATTTTCAATGATATAGCACACTATTTGGCTATGTAAATCTTCTTCCTAGGGATATCTGCCTTCTGAAACTGCTCACAGATTTTTCTTAGTAGACAAGTGTTTAATCGGTTTAATCAAGGAATAAATAGCGAGACTGCCTTCTGGGGTTTCACTTTATATCCCTCTATCTTTAATTAATACTCAAGCAAATTCTGCGATCCCTGAGGGAAATACAGGAAACATTTATGTCGCCTTAGGACACAGTTCCATGAGGTGACAAGTGCTCTCGATCTTAACACAGCCAATAAAAGTTAAGGTCACTGCCATCTTCCAGGACCTGCCCAGCATCTCCTGGGGTACTATTATAGGCTGTATGTTCCTTTTGAAATGTTGTCTTGAAAGAGGGTCCAGTCTTAAACCAATTTTAACAAAAAGGGGAAAGAAAAAAAGAGCGTTCAATTTCAGATAATCTGATTTTGATAAATACAATACAAAAACCCTTCCCAAACTGCCTACAGGTTCCATGTCTGGGAACGGTCTTCCCTAGATGCTCTCAGGATTGATTGATTGATTATAGTTGCATCAACGTCACTCAGCTGTTTTATTTTGTTCTAATTGCTTATCTACTAAATTAAAATCCTTTAGTTACAGTTCAGAATAAGTTATTCCTTGCAGATCCTCCCAGCATTTGCTCTTCAAAATAGCAGGAGTTGTCAGTTGCTTGGCTTGGTATCCCCTTACGGCATTTAACATCTGCTTTCCAACCACTGGTGTTTTCAAAGGGGATACCAAACATGACAGATATCATGAGTGGCTCTGCAGGTGTGTGCTAGCTCTGAGCGCTTATTTCATGGTAAACACTGGTGTGGAAGAAACAAAAAATTATTAACAAGTTTAAATTCATAAGGGACAACAGCAAAGTGTTAAAAGCACTGGCTCTTGAAAGCTGAGAAATAGTTCTGCTCCCAAAAATCATGCAATCCTAAATAAAATTAGGAATGCATTCAGAAAACGTGTCAGGCGCAGCACCAGTAACTACACATTATATTCAGTCTACTTGTGCAGATTGTAAAGCGATTTAGAAATACTACCAGGTAGAGGTTTGAGGGCAACAGAATTAGCACACTGCCAGCATTTAGACCATCCTGCGTGCCAAATCTTGCTGTAGAGTATTTATCTAAACTCCACACTCATGGGAGGGAGCTGGGCCATAACAAAAAGGTCTGCGATCACCATGATCCTGTGGTCTGCCTTCAGGAGCAGCAGCTCCCTGGTACTCCCTTACATACTCCATTGCCACCTGCTGGCACGAGGAAGGGTAATTCTGTCTCACCCTACCCAAGACATGAAGGTCTTCAAGGTGCCTGGTGCCAGCTAGGACTACTCCATTTTTGTGCAGGATCTATTTTAGATGGTATATTTTCTTATTATGCAATGTTTCAGAAGGCGCATAAGGAATGTTGGTCACGGCCCAAGAGACTTGCATTAGCAAGTTAGAGAAGTATGAGTAAAATAGAGATGAAAGAGCCGGGTACGTTCTCAAAGGTGCAAGATTTGGGACAGTGGGTTTTAAAGAGAATAAGGTATCCTTGCAAAGCAAAAGGCTATTCCAGGCACAAGGGGAACAAAAACAACGGCCCAGCAACAAAAGACAAAGGCAGTGATTAAAACAAATCTTGCAAAGCCGTGTGTAGTCCAGCAAAGAGCTACACGGACAGATTCTGTGCAAGAGCAAGCAGGGAAGATGATATAACCTCTAGAGGAAGGATTAAGTGTCAGGATCTTCATTCAGTGGCATTGTTCTTTATTTTCCTGTTGCTCTGGCCCTCATTAGCCTCCAAACCACCACTGCATGGGGGCTGCATACTAGTGTGTAACAAAGGAACGCACAGTCCCCCGTAGAGCTAGTCATCTAGCAGATGGCGTATACTCCTTTCACAGTAACTTCAGAACTCCCACGGGGATATGCGTGTAAGTCTAAAAACTAAAAAAAGCACAATATGGAATATATTTCTGGGTAGTATAGAGCATGTCCCCTTCCAACCCGTTGCATCTACATCTAGCAGTGCTATTTGCTACATTTTTTAATGATTAGGTCAATAGCAACAGTGAAAGTACTAAAGGTTAAAGCTTTCAGAGTGTGCCGTTGCCTGTGCCTCAGCCTTACGGTTGTCAGCAGTACTACACCGCGACAGTGGCTTTGCAAAAATTTTCGACGGTGCACAGATCGGTAAAAGCTCCATCGAGCATCAGTACTCTTTAGCTGAGCATTATTCCATTTTAAAGGGCTAGCGAAGTTTGGGAAAACAAAACGTAAGATAAGAAGGGTTAAAAGTTTAGCAAAATTAATACTATGGATAAAACGGCTTAGGTTATTGGGTATGTTCAGTTAGGGAGGAAAATAGCTACCGTGGGTTTTGTGTTACTTCATAGGAGCAGAGTTCTGCTTTCACTTTCATCTTCAAGACTGCTCAATTTGGTAGAGCAGCACAGGGTTCATATGAGGGCAGAATTTGTCTTTCCAAGTTCAGATACAACTAAGTTCTATTTGGCCCCTAATGAATAATGGTCATTATGAGAGTTTGGCTGATTAATTGTTGAAGGCTGCATCTTGTCTCCTGAACAGATCTCAAACAAATGGGTCTTGCACAAGATTGCTCCTTTTAAAGCTAAGTAACCCTGGTGCACTGGAAAAATTCAGCCAGGTGTTACGGATGTGGTCCCATATCAAAAGGAAAAAAAAACCCAAAGAATACCGCAGGACTGCTTTGTAGCTCAGCATCCCGCACAGTTGTGTTGTCTGCAAGACTCTTCATGATTCCCTGTTAGGCTCCAGAGTTTGGCCCTAGCTGGAGAATACAATTTAAGGTGAAAAGCATGTCTTGATAATGCTCAAAATCTAACAAAGATGCAGACATTTTTTCCTTTGAATTACTCCTTTCTTAAAAGGTTAAATTCTCATTTTAAAATAAATCATTTTCCATGCAAATAAGTAAGAGCCATAAGGAGGGTAATTATGACGGTATTTTAAAAAATTCACTACCATTTCTTTGCCAAAAAAATCCCTGTGTTCTCATGCTTTGTTTTTCCAGGCTCTAAAATTTGTCCTGCAATTTAGTAATGTTAAAAAGACAGAATAAGCTACTGACATATTTCCAGATCAAATGTCTCTGTTTTCTAGCAATAAATTTGGCTACCCTCCGATAGCAATGACTTGTTTGAAAACCTGAAAATCTTTAAATATTGTTAATTGCTCTGAAAATGTGAAACGAATCTTTTGAACAAGAACATTGGCAAATGGAAAACATTTTACATTTAGAATTTGTAATGCTGGCTTTCAAAATATTCCTTTAATATTCAAAACAGTTTCATCAATTAAACAAAACCTAGAGGTAGATTTGAATTCCCTCTCACTTTTATTGCTGGCCCTAACACACAAATCAGAGAGGATGTATTTCTAATACAAGAATGTTCTGCAAACCAGTAAATCTGGGATTATCTCTTCGGACTGATTATGTCAAAGCTCTTTAGCCACAGCACTTTTGGAGAGCTAAAAATAAATAGCAGGGGGTTTGTACATTTATTCTGTACCTAAATAATCTGTGCGTATTGTGTGTGTCTGTCTGTCAACAATGTGAGACATGGTACCTGGACTTAACATTTATTTATAAGAGTTCTTTTCCTAGTAAGGATTTTGGCAAAGGGTTTAAACCAAACTGTCCTACTAGAAGCATTCATGGGATAAAGTCTAGTGCAAGTTTACAAGAACTGAGTTCAGATCAGAAGCATTTACTGCAGATTGGTATTAGGGCAAACTTTGGCCCCATATATTTTGAAAATGGATGAAAACTAGTTCTCTTCTATCTTACCAGTGATTAAACAATGTTACGTCATTGAATATAGAAAACTGTAATCCTGATTTCTATGCCACAATTCTGCACTATTAAAGAACTGCAGAATTTTTGCATTTAATCTGTATGAGAACAAAATCAAGTTCTTACAGCAGTTAGCAGAAAGTTAGGCATGCTATCATTTGCCTCCTGGTCCTAAAGCATGCAAGAGGAAAATCTTCTGAACATGCTGGGACTTTAATTTAGAGGGATATCTTCAGTATTAAGCCATAATGACTAATTTTTTTTAGTTTTGAATTGAAAAAAAAAAAATCATGGCATTTCCTGACAGTGTGGAAGACATTGCAGAAAAATTCAGCAAAGACATTTTCCACAGTGTATTTACAAATATAAATATATTCATAATATAAATACGAATACATCTATTTCCCTGTGTTGTGGAATAATGGGAACGATGTTCTTGATTAGACACATTTCCTCTTAAAATGGAATTTTATTCACAACTCTCTCCTAAAACGTGTAAGGAGTTTCTTCATATTCTTCATGTTGGCTATCGTCTGACTTGGTAAACACTGGAAACTTAGGGAAAGTTGCTCTTATTCCTAGTAAAAATGGTACATTCACTTTCCTAGAATGAAATGATTACTGTACCTGAGAATGGTCAGTATCTGCTGCGTTGTATTTTCTGTAGCGACATGTTGCTCAGTTATACTTCTGTTTTAACTTCTGTGACATTGATCCTGCAGCCCAGTAAGGCGATGCACGTTTTTGTATTACACTCGTGAAGGAATGGAGTCCATCCAGTGCTGCTCTGACCAAATAAGCACTTACGCCTTGCTTTTACACGTAACTGGAGCTTTTGGGTTTGTTGGTTTTTTAAGGATAAGAACTGAGGATATGGCCTTTATCTTCCCCATTTTCTTTTTCTTGCTTGGTCCTTACTCCTCAGGTGTTGTTTCAGTTGAAGTAGTGGCTAAATTCACAGACTACCAGTTCAGAGAGAGGTTAATCTAGTTAACGCAGCTCAAGATGTGATTTACGTTAGCACCGTTATTTACCTCTTGGTGAACAGTGGTGTTGTCCTCATCATAGCCAACTTACTCTGAGCTCAGAGTACTCAAAGGAAAGGTGTGACTACAAGGTGAGATCACTGCACGGTAGCATTGACTGGAAAAGTGATCCCCATACCCATAACTCAGTGGAGTGGAACATTGACTCATATTCCTGCTTTAACATATCGATTTCCATAATCGGATATTCAAGAGAGCATTCTTGAAGACAGAAAGACAAAAATCTGTTTTCACTTGAAAAGGTGACTCTAGAGTAGTTCCATCATGGCACTTCATATTTAATTAAACCAGTGCACCTGGAAGGTGAGTGTAGGCATGGGCTTTAGGTACACTCTATGTTAGAAGTTGGGAGAAGAGCTGTTTGTCTTTTCTGGTGTATATTGTATGTACAGTATTTTTCAGCTAGGTCTTGTAATGAACTTACATTACAAAATTCATCTTTGCACTGGCTTGACTATAAAAACTGTGAATTTATTAGCAAGATTTTTTTAAGTGAAAAGAAGCTATTTCCTTTACCAAGAACACATTATTCCAGAAGGGAGAAGAGGCTGTGTCTTGCCCACACACAGTATGGCTAGCATGCATACCACCAATCATAAGGTGTACAGTGTTCTCACCCGCAAACAGTAAGCCTATTCCATTTATCTGTCCTTACCGAGCCTCGATCAGGTTCTTTCCATTGATACAGAATCTTACCAAAAACTATAAAGCAGCTTAGACTGCATGTCAAATGTAGGGTTTAAGCCTTAAAAAGTAGTACTGACTCCCTTTTATTACATGTGTAAAGGCTGTGGAAGCATGTCCAGAATTTGGTCTAGAGGACATGTAAAGAACGTCCTTTTTTGCATTTATTCGTCAACCTTTTTCTGCAAGAAGAGGAATGGCTTAATGATGCTGGAATATTAGTTCATGTTCTAACAAACTGAGCGTATTTCCGTGATGTGATTCCACATTTGGTCAGCTTCCTCTTGACCGCTGTGCCTCAGCCTTTAACTGGTCTGATGGCGATGTTAATACCTTGCTAGCTTGTCGGAGCTTTGTAAGACTTTGCTAGTCTGGGCTGTACGCTGTTGCTGGGTTAATTGTCTACAGCTCTATCAATTAACAGGAGACGTCACCAGTCTGTATCAGGAGTCTCTTACAAAAGCATTTTCTCTAATGTATTGGGAAATGAGACCTTCAGTCCAGGTTCTAGCACCCAGAAGACTCCACATTTTGTTTGTAAAATCTCATAGTTGGCGAGAAAAAGAGAATTCTGTATTTGAAAGTGCTGTAATGATCATTACAAATCCAGATTCCATCTGGTATTTCTTGTTTTGAGATTGGCAAGCCTCTTTTTTTTTTTTCTTGTTTCTTTTTAGCCATGTGACACAGACAACGTCATGGATCCATCCCGTAACAAGCGCACTAAGCTTGCTTTGCTCTGAGGACGATGACGATGGAATAAGAGAGCTTCCCGGGTCCAAGAGCTGAGGACGTCTGTTAACAGAAAGTAGTTTGTCTAGTTTCAGTACATTAGTGATGCACACTTCTTAATCTGCGTGTTTTCTAGTCTAATGTAATAGTACCCGATGACGTTTTTCCCCTTCAAGTACAAAAGGTGCAGGGGCTGCAGAAGTCTCCCTTCAGTCCTTAATCTGTCCCAGTTCGGTGTGCAGGGATCAGTCTTATCTTAAGGCCTGATCCAGCCTGTTCATGACTTCTCTGTCGGCGTAACTCTACCGACCTGAAGTGAAAGTTTCACAGCTTTGACCGGCACGAGGGTTAAGACTGGGACATTGGTTGTAATTTCACATGGTAAATTCCCGGTAATGGTTGACTGAAAGATGCAAGGTGAGCTTTTTTCCTTTTTTTAACCAATGCTAGTGATGTAATGTAGATGCCTTTTCTTCAACTACTGAAAATTTTTACTTTTATGGAAGAAATTTGCAAATTAGTTTTGCTAATAGAAATTTAGCAATTTATTACAAGTATTGGAGCCCTGATGGCTTTTAAAACAAATACTTATTAAGATTGGTGGTTTGGGCCTTAGAAAAATGAGTCTTTGATAAGTTGTCAGGTAAAAAGAAACAGTTTTGGTAGAGGACACCATACTCTGTCAACAATATGAGGCAAGAATGAAAATTATTCTACTTTTGTACTCTGCTAAACCGATACATACATGCATCAAATACTTCAGTGGAAGCTGTGAAGTTTCAAGTACAATGAAACCTGTGAAACCACCTCCAGGATCAGCAGCAATCAGTCACCTCCTCAAAGTTGGTCTTTAAGTAGAACAAAATCATTTTGTGCACATTGGTGATGATTTAAAGAGGATACAGAAAATGACAGGGGGTGCTGGTGCAATCTAATGAACAGGTTTCACTGTACCTCTGTCGTGGTTTAACCCGGCAGGCAGCTAAACACCACCCAGCCGCTCGCTCACTCCCCCCTCAGTGGGATGGGGGAGAGAATCGGAAAAAAGGTAAAACTCATGGGTTGAGATAAAGACAGTTTAACAGGTAAAGCAAAAGCCG
>NW_008796178.1:272257-277574 GCF_000699145.1 Aptenodytes forsteri
AGAAAATTAACTCTATCCCAGCCAAAACCAGCACATTCTCCCCCCCTTATTCCATACCGTTTACGTCATGCTCAGGTCCCACACTATCCAATACATTGTCATTTCCCACCACCCCCCTTCCCATCCTTTGATACCGTTCCCTTAGTCTATGGGCCACCCCTGTGAAAGGTCTGTAAAATGTTCATAAAATGTCCATAAATGTCCACAAAATGTCCATTGAGTTCATTTAGTCCATGACTTCGGGCTCCATCTGTTACGATGGTCACTCAGGACAGGAGAGGTGGTGTGTTGTGTGGCACCAAAGCCAGCTCCGGTGGGGTCACTGCTGCATTTGCTCTGCTTCTTGTAAGGCTTCTCCTCCGCTGGTTCAGGTGGCTCCTGCTATAGTAATTCCTATAACGTGCAATTCAAATCATGGGTTACAACAATTCAAAGGTATTTCCTTTACAATCTCCACCCCTGGTCCCTTTGGGCCAGGTTACAGGGTTTAGCACAGAATATTTTAAATCTGATTATTCACAGCACAATGTACGATGCCAGCTTTGTCAAATATATGATTCTATGCTACATTTTTCTGGAGGCTCTTTATATATATATGTGTGTGTGTGTGTATGTGTATAATATATATGGTAGGTGTTGACTAATGAATGAAAGAAGGACCTGAAACTTTGCAGAAGCACTGATGAATATGCCAAAGGAAAACCCGATCTCTGCCCTTCAGTCCAAGAAGGAGAACAGGATTGTAACGGTGTGAAGAAGGCATAGGCTGCAATCTGCATTTTTCTGAGCGGCACGCTTAAGGACTTCCAAACATCCCTGGAAGGGTTCAGGCACACTCCTGCACTCCAGCTCACCTCTGCTGGCCGATACAAAGGAATGAGGCTGTGCAATCACATTTTTTGGAGGTCTGTCTGCAGCGGGTGTGGCACTGGATTTAAAAATCCTTGCGCTCAGGAATGGACATAAAGACCAGACTTATTTGCAGTTCTAGTGCCTGTGTCACACTCTCTGTCCTTAGGATTACAGAGCTGTGCCAAGTCAGGCACGCTGTTGATCCTCTTGCATCAAAAATAATACACAATTTTTTAACCCCAAGTCGAGTATCTTCTTTGAATAGCAGTGCAGCAAGTGACTGCGTTTGGCCTGTGAGCTGTAGAGCACGTCATCAAATGTTCTTCCTGGAGGAACAAAGTGCAGCTCACGGAAGAGTTTTTTGCAGGCTTTGCTGGAAGTGGATGTCAGGATATATTGAATAAGCAAATAGGAAAATTTGTTTTGTACTTTTAACTTGGTCAGAACCAAATTATCCATGAATCTACACGGGTGGTGTGGATTAGGAAGAAGAGCTTGCTCAGCAGCCCCACAGTAACTTGTATTTCTAAGAAAACTTCTCATAGCAATAACACATAAATGCTTTAGCCGTAGTTTGCTCCAGTGGCTCCTACGTGCTTCACAGCCTCCTTTGTGTTCCCAGAGAACACAATCTGAAGGGACAGAGCATGTGCTTCTGTTTCAGGGTTGGACACTGTAGAAGCATTTTTATTTAAATCCCTTTTCTGAGAATGGCACAGACTCATGACCCATAGAGGGTATATAATGTTCTGAATTCCTCGTGATATTTGCTGTAGGCTTAGCAGTCATTTGGATGCTTTATGACAGGCGCTTTCAGTTCATGCTTCCCTGCTACCCAGATTGCATATAGATTCCAGTTTTCCAGTTCTGTTCAAGAGAGGTTTGAATCTCCACTTGACCCTCGCAGTCTTGATTTATTCTGCTAGTGGCTTTGTGACAGCTAGCTGGGTGTTTCAGATAGGAGAAGCTATTTAGGGACAGAGACTGTGGATCAGGCAGGCTGCATGAGCGGAGACTTTATAGAAAGCAATTTAAAGCTGTCCGTCTGTTAGATCAGCTGGAGGAGGACAGCTGCGCGCATCCTGCCCGCCCTTCCTGGGGAGCCGGCAGTGATCTCTGGCGCTGAGCGTGCAGTGCCCAGCCTGCTGTGCACGAGGCGGGGAGAAATCCAGGCAAAACGTTGGCCATCTGCCTGCTCTGCTTACTGCCTCCACCCCCAGATGAGAACATTTCAGAAACCTGGAGACTGCTTCTGCCTCTCTCTTATAAATTTGCCTAGAAATTAAAGATGTTAGAAATAGATCTCTGCATCTATCTAGCTTCTCCTCCGGTAAGCATTACCTCTTCAGATAATCCGCTAGTTCAAATTCTCTGTTATTGAGACTACATTTTCATACCTACAATCTCCAAATGTTCTAATCTATTTTTGTATGCTGGCATACTTGTTTCCTAGGTTATTTCTCTCTCTCTCTCTCTCCCCTTGTCTCTTCCTTTCTGTGAAATAGTTTGTGAAATTATTTTGATTAAGCTGAACCGTGTATATTGAGAAAATGGTTCTAGGATAACCTCCCCTTGTTCTTCCTTTCTGTGAAATAGTTTGTGAAATTATTTTGATTAAGCTGAACCGTGTATATTGAGAAAATGGTTCTAGGATAACTTAAAAAGAATTTGTAAAGAGCAGGTGTCAAAATATGCAACACTGTAAACAACAACTTTTCATTTTTATTCCAGAATAAAAAAAATTAAGTGGAAAAGAAATGAAAGCGGACGTTGTATCCTTTAAAATAATGAAACTACAGCTTTATAAGGGAATGGCCACGGGGCCATAATGATTCCTGTACCTCTATTTATTTTCCATGTAAAGGTGACGTTGTGAAAAATACTGTTCTGGTACACACTGGTGTTAATCTTCACCTGAATACTTGCGCCACGCTGCCCTTCAAATACTGCAAATATTCCAGTAAATTTAAAATGACCCTTTCTCCCATCAAAGCAAATAGCTTAACGCAAATACCTACACAGGCATATTAGATACTCAGCTTCACGGGTGCTAAGTAACTTCCTTGTAACACTACTCAGTGTCTCAGTAAATGGGATGATCCTTTCATCAACCCCACCAGATAAACATAAGCACGCATACCTGTTTGAGCTGGCCATTCCGTAAACATCACTTACATAGTCCCAGTGGTCAGGCCCATGTGCTGGCCGGTGCACGGCCACGCTGCCGTGTAACGCCTGCGCTGTAGTCTTCTACAGTGAAGTCTATAGAGAAGATACAGTTATTATGTAAGTAAATACATAAAGCCTCTATAGATTTTTATGATCAGTCAGGAGGAGAAAAACCAACAGTTGCTATTTGCACACGGACATTTAATGCAAAGCAAGGACCACCTTGGACACAACCTTACAGCACTAAATCTGTTCTGACACCGATTTCGTTTGGAGCCTTAAGGACTCACGTGGGTTTGCAGTGGTGCCAGACTCCATACAGAGAATTTCACTGTAAATTCTCAAGTGGTGTTATTCTCAAAGGATGATCCTAGCTGGCCTTTGTCTGGAAGGCCCCCTGTTTAATACCATCCCCTTTAAAAGCATAACTGATGCAGACTACCGTTCCTCTTTGTACTCAAAAACATTTGTGGTGGTGGAAATCTCTTGTGTACCTCAGAGTACAGATTTCAGTGATAGAAAGTACTTACTTCTTATGTAATTAAACGGCACAAACCACTTCTTCGTCTACTTGGGCTATGCACATTACTGAATCGGCTCTTGCTAACTTTCTAGAGCTGTTGCAGGCACGTAATGGGGCAGAACCCCGACGGTCGGCCAAGGAGAGAGAGAGAACAAATCCCACTTCTCCTGCTCTAACGTAAGTTTTTCAGAATTACCAAAATCCAACTTTTAAAGGAAGCTAAAAAGGCAAATCAGGCTTGCTACAATTCCGGTGCAGGTCTCTGTGGAGCCTCACATACTTTACTTACATTCCCCATGGAACAGAAGCTAATAGTATCCCATCTAGAAATCAGCTGGAGGCTTCAGCCTCCACTGTAAATTACGGAATAAGAACTTAATTACACTAAAATGAGAAATACAGTAAAATAGGGGTAATTCCTGTAACTTATCCTTTTAATTTGCTGGTTTACTTCAGACTATATTTGCTGCACAGACACTGTCTGTTGGGTGGCCTCATCTTCTCCTTAGAGTTACCTCGAGCACCCGCTGCCAGAGCGAGCCGGGTTTCACCACCTGTGTTTCGCTGTGGAAGACAAACCTGAGAAGCCGGAGCACTGAGAGACAAGTTCAGTCAAGCAAAGTGTTTAACGCGGGTTGATCTATCCCACGTAACGTTCACCATCTATTTAAACACTTCTCCTGACAGGCTGCTTTATGAACCTGAAACAAATGATTTGGTAGGTTTCTTTAAGTCTGTTTCTGACAGACAGGAGGGTGTCTATCGGCATTAAGTTAAGGCAAGGAAAATCCTTTAAGAAAAATGTTTGTGGTTGTGGAACAGGCCAGGCTGTGCAGGCCTGACGAGTGGGAAAGGCTCTCCTGAAGCTCAGCGAATGCTGTTATGACTTGGCCTGTGAAATCTTGACTTTTCTGGGAACTGATGGGATTCTTAACACTCAGCTCAAGAAACTCACTGAATCAGAAACCTTAATGCTTATTCCAAGCACCAAAATTCAGTGGCCTTTTTGCAAGTATTGCTCTGAGTGACTTTTGTATGGCTCTAGCTTAAGTCAGTAACAAACCTTCGAGCCCCCTCAGGAGCCTTTGTTCACTTCTGTGCTCCTGGACCTCATGTATCGTCCATGCCGCCCTGCTCCAAGGAGCATCAGCTTGAGCTTCACCTGCTGCAGATGAGCACAGCCACACCAGTTCAACTAGAGCCACCTGTCAGCTCGGGCTGGGGCCAGCTTTGCAAAGATGTTGAGCAGCTTAAAGATGTTGATGGAGTTAATGGGAATTAGGCACCTAACCTACTTAGATGCTGCTATAAATGCTGCTAGGCATGTTTAGGTACCTAAATACCTTAGTAAATCTTTCCCCTTACTGCTTGCAATGATAGCGTACCAAAAATCAAATACTAATGAATAAAGCCTAACCTTTGCCCTCTGTAACCAGCTGTGCCTTTCCCTGGGGATTGTTTTCAAGTAACACTAAAAACACCAGCCATCCCCCAGGTTGTACCATCCAGATTCTGTTCCGATTTTTGGTGGCTTGATTGTTTATTGCTCATTCTAGATTTTTTTCCCCAGACAATGGCTGATGTTGCCATGGATTTAATAGGTTGATATTTTCATAACACTCTTTTAAGATAGAATCATAGAATCATTGAGGTTGGAAAAGACCTCTAAGATCATCGAGTCCAACCGTCGACCCAACACCCCCAGGCCCACTAAACCAGGTCCCTCAGCGCCTCATCTACACGTCTTTTAAATACCTCCAGGGATGGGGACTC
>NW_008796178.1:279071-291707 GCF_000699145.1 Aptenodytes forsteri
GAGAACAACTGGTCTTACTATTAAAGACTGAGGCAAAGAAGGCGTTAAGTACCTCAGCCTTTTCCTTACCCTTTGTCACCATGTTTCCCCCCACATCCAATAAAGGGTGGAGATTCCCCTTAGCCCTCCTTTTGTTGCTAATGTATTTATAGGAACATTTTTTATTATCTTTTACGGCAGTAGCCAGATTAAGTTCTAGGAGGGCTTTGGCCCTTCTAATTTTCTCCCTGCATAACTTCACGATATCTTTGTAGTGCTCCTGAGTTGCCTGCCCCTTCTTCCAAAGGTCATAAACTCTCCATTTTTTTCCTGCGTTCCAGCCAAAGCTCTCTGTTCGGGCAGGCTGGTCTTCCCCGCCGGCTCATCCTTCAGCACGTGGGGACAGCCTGCTCCTGCGCCTTTACTTCCTTCAAGTTATGAAGGATATTGATGAATAGAGATATTGAACTGCAACTCTGTGATGCCTTACTATTCACTGGGAGCTGCAAACGAGGGAGTTCGCTGAAATGATCACTCGACGAGAAAGAATCCAGCCTCTCAAGACAGTCATTATGGGGAATATCAGTTTGATTGCTAGGCTTCTTGGCTAAAAGCAAACCTTGAAAAATCAGTAGTTTTGCCACTGCTTTGGATAAGTCACAATTTCACCCTGACCCCCAAAAGCCACACAAATATCAGAAATGTCTTAATCTCTAAGTACCCTGCTCTTTAGCTGTTAAGCAGTCAATATTTCCCTATGGCCCAATTATTATTATCATCAAGAACAATCCTTGCTCTTGTATGTGAAAAGAATTCATTAAGACATATGATTAAAATGGAAAAAGAAAATTATGTTTGTGGCCTAAAATAAAAATTTAACAATAATAGCACCGATATGGGAAAGAAAAAGGAGCTTAGGAAAGGCAAAGCATTGGGGTTCCTTCTAATGTTTTAATTTTTACTCCAAAGGCTGGTAATGCATCACCATTCCTTTCCAACTCCAATGGCCTGAGAAAACCAAGAGCGCTGAGCTCCCCGGGGATTGTCAAGCTTTCAGTCCCCAAGCGACAGGCTGAACTGCATTTATTAATCTCTAGTCTGTGCCACTGGGGACCCTAACGTTAGGTACTGTAATTAGTCACCATGGGGGTTACGCATTCCAAGTCAAAGACAACTGTATATAATTCATGTCATGGCATGAGCAGGAGCAGGCAAGCCCATTAAGAAAGCTGCCTGTCACTCGCAGATCATATTATTCCTTCAAATTAAATACAAAAGTGTTGTAAATAATAAAGAGGAACAGGAAACAGGACGCCAACAGTGTTAAAGTATGACTGTCTTGTTGTTTGGCTATTTGAAAGATGCAACTGAAAGGAATTATTTTATCATTAAGGGAAAATGTGTAAATGCAATTAATCTCATCTTATTCATTTCTCCATGTGCTCATCTTGTCACTTGAGCCTAAGCTCTCTATCTAAGTGCTTAACCCATTCTGATTTTAGATGCTGAAGTTGCATGGTAACACAGGCTCTGGTGTTCCAATAACCATTTAGAGTCCCACAGTAAATGATATAAAAACCAAAAATCAAATCAATAGTAAATGTACACTAACAGGAAAGTCCTGTGGCTGGCTGAGGGTAACCAAAAAATCTGTTTTACTGCCGTGCTCAGAGATTGTTTGGTACAAACTCCAGAGCCTATTTCAGCCCAGGTTTGTTATCATTGCTTGTCCTGACTGTTACGTATACACAAATTAACCTACTTACAAGTGAATACAGTTTCAGGAAAGTGGAGGAAAAGGCCTTAGTAACTTCACTGCATTCATAAAAATATAGATTCCCTCTTACAAGAAAACTTGTTCGCCATCAGGAATGAAGTTTTGCTACAGCACAAGTGGGTGCTACAAGAGGATTCCTCCAGGCAAGGGTCAGCTATCGCCCAGAGAGGTGAGCAGCACAGCAGGGTAATTAGCAATTTCATTTCTGATGTGGCTGAGAGCAATTGCTGCTCTCCAAGTAAGGACAAGTATCTAGTTTCTTTTTTTGCTACAGCCGGATGGGAAAGGCAAGCCAAGGGACTCTGCAGCCGGTAGTGAAGACAGCGGCACGCGGTGAGGTGCATCATCACGCCCTTGAATCGACAGTGCACGAGAGCTGGTTCCTGAGAAAGGATCATTATCAGGTCAGCTCTTCCTTGCTCTAACAACTTTTAGCTTATTGTAGTGGGAAGCCCTCAATCAAAAAAAAAGTTTGCTTTGTAAAGGTACTGACCGTTCTAGCTCCGTGCAGAAAGCTTAAATGAAAGAGAGATCCACAGAAGTGTCTGCAATTCCTTGTTAAAAGCAAGGCCACAGCACAGCCTCCCGTCACTTTTAGCACTAACTGCGTTTAGTAGTTGGTCACGGTACTGATGGCAGCACAACATCCAGCTATAGCTCTCCTCTTGCCCTACCCAGTTCTGATCACTCCCCTAGAGTGAAGCAGTTCTCAGCTGCCTTTTCCCCTGTCACCTACCGTGTCTCCGAGGGAAAGACTGCAACTCCCAAGCAGGTAAATTGAGTTTGCAGTAATCCCAAATACCTGCGATAAAAAGCACGGCTCTGCCACGGAGGCTGAACGTTTTGAGAGCAGGGAAGGACAGGGAGTCAGATGGATGCATGTGCCTTATGCCATGTGTCCTTGCCAGGGCTGGAGCCTAAGTGGATTTCACAAATGTGACTTCTGTGTCTCTTGATCACAAAACCAAATTAAACCTCAAGAAGTTCTGAATAAATCCCTACCTGAAAGTTTGCCTTGAAAATCATGATAGTCTCATTTCGGCTTCTCCTCTGCCCCAGAAGGGGAGTAAAATGAAAACTTCAGAACTATTGCTTTAAACCAAATAAGAAGAGAAGCAAAGTACAATCAGCAGATCTGCTGAATTCCTGGGTGCACTGAATAAAATCACTCATGTGATAATGATGGGATTTTCTAGAACACCTTGTAGGCATGCAATTTCTGTATTTAATCTATTCAGAAGTCCCTAGAACATCTGTTTCTTCTATAAAATGGGAATAACAGCCACTTTTTACAGTGCATTGACAGCTACAGATAAAAGCATGGTAATTGCTAGTAGTGACTACTGCCTAACAAGAGATTTTCTTGAAAGTTAACCTGTCAAGATTTTTAAGACTACTGCACATCTACATGCAGATTCTGGGTAAGAACCTCAGCTGTGATAGCCCTGTGCCGGTTCACACCGTTTTGGGAGATGGGGTACATGTTAAAATTATAGATAACACTGGGATTCAAATAGATTCAAGTCTCTCTTGAAGCCAGCTCACAAGCGGGCTGATGTCTGGAGTTGAGGTAGGAGAGAGAGCAGAGCTCTCCCTCCGAGGCTGCCTGTTCCCTCTGATTTGCTGTTAATGTGACCTAAAATCAGTCGGAGCCGCTTTAGCACGCTGGTGCAATGGGCTGCTCTGCCTCCCTTCGGGGAGGCACTGAAACACTTGCTAAAATACTGGATAGCCCAGAAAGAGAGGAGCCAATTACGGCTAACGCCTGGGAAGATCAACAGCTCTACAGCAACATGGGTCCTAGCTGCTTTTCATCTAGCTCCCTCTTTCCCTATGTTTATTCATGAGTCGGCGTGCAGAGAAGATGAAAAGGCTGCTGGCAGACTTCTCCCCGGAGTCACCACTTGAAATGGTACCACATTTCCAGGGAAGCCTCGCCTGCGTTCATAACAAGACAGATACTCATGGGAACGCCGTAGTTCCTCTGTAGTTCTCAAGGCAAGCAAACATTATCCTTATTGTCCAAACACTGAGGCGCAAGGAGAAGTCACTAAACCTAATCTACTTTGGTAAGATCCAGAGCTAGAGTGAAATTTTACCTCTCTTGAAAAACCCAATGACAATATTGCGATGGATTTGCTTGGTGCCGGGCTGTTCTTCTGGTCTTTCTGGCGGCCACATGAACAGCTGTAAAATAGTACCTAAAAACCAAGGGACAGGGAAACGTGGACTACTCCCACGCAGGGCTCTAGCAGAGCAAAATTCTGCTGCAGGAAACCTGGCTGACATCTTTTTTTGCAACAGGGAATGGCAGCTATTGGAGCAGAAGAAAACCCATGCCTGAATGAAAGCAAAGAGGCTTTGGGGAGGCACCAGCTCGGAATAGCTGCCGCCATCCTTTGTTACACCCTCGCTCAGTGAGCGGGGATGGCCAGGAACAGGCTGTCATTGTGCTCGGTTCTCTGTATGCAACATCCCCTTGCTAAGGAATAGCAGTTACTCCGCTGGAGCACCTACAACCTGGAAAAAAGCTAAATCAGGCTGATTTTTTTAATTTTGAGGGGAACTGTTACAAATATTGAAAAGAAATCACATCTCCTGTTGCCTATTATGCAACTGGAAAGCTTAAAATTATTTCTTTTTCTCGGTTGATTTGCAAACTCTCATTAGTGCTGTCTGTGCCTATATGGCATAAAGGTGCCATAAGGGTGTCTCTGAGTGCTGAAATGTGTATTCTCTAAATGAACCAAAAGCGCAACATTCTGTGTCTGTAACTGCAATGTGTGTTAGGGCTACAAAATCCTCTCCCGTGAACTCAGGCATATTTTACTTTTTGTTAAAATTTACAAGCACCTTCAGATGACAGCAAATCTTACATTTATAATAAAGCCAGAGTTACCTTTTCAGAAAAGACAGTGGCGTGGACCATGACGGACCCTTTTCTGACCCTTATGCCAGAAATGCAATGTTTCCACAGATTTCTTTGATTTTGAAAACCACTCTGTGTGGCAGTGAGATACAGCACCTGAGAAATTTCAACAGCCTAGTGAGAGTGAATTGTTTTAGTAGAGATTACTCATGAGCTACTAATCTTAGCATAATAAAGCCTTTGACTGACTTCCAAAGGACCTCAGTGCAACTCATAAGTAAACTAGTCTTGCCTACTAGCAACCCAGAGTAACCAAGGTGTTTTCTTGTGGGACAGTATCTTGCCCAGATTCCCTGTCCGAGCTAGACTGGACCTGCAGCACGCAGAGTGCCTTTACCCCCTCTGATGGGCTGAGGATGGCCTGGCTCTCAACAAGCGTTCAGCACCCAGCAGGATCAAACCCTCAGAATCTAACTGGGATCTAGGCAGTTCAGATTTCTTATGATGAGCAATTATTAGGCTGTTTGTGCTAGCAAAGTGCAGAAATCTGCAATAACCAAGATCAATACCGACTCTGTTACTAAGCAGATGCTGTCTCCCAACCTCTGAGCAGCTCATTAACAGGGCTTGAGAGAGCAACAAGAGGATATTACTGCGAGGTTCAGAGAAATATAATGTACTGCTACGGGACTTATTACTGGAAACAAGGACCTGGCTGTCCTGTACAAGAGGCTTGCAATCTGTCAATGTCATAATAGGCCTCATTACCTTATTTATATATGAAATCACACAGCTAACTCCTGCAAATATTCACCTGGGATACAAGTTACTGTAGGTAACTCCCAGGTTAGGAGATCTCTTAAGATCCTCCTACCAGCTCCTACAGGAAACAGGGACAAACAATGAGAGAGACAACGCTGACAGAAACTGAGACTTGTCCAAGGTCACTCAGCAAGTGGTGGCAGAAGCTGGAGAGATGAGCACTAGTCACCAGCCTACTGTGTTAACCCCTGTACTGAACTGTCTTGGTAAGTGAAGACTGCAGATCAGGTGTAAAGGTTTAAGTTAGAAGAAAATTCTATTCTTCAAACAGAGTATTAAAAAAATGGTTCTGAACTTTTCCATCTGATAACACATGGAAGATTATTTCCAGTGGTGAAAACTCCTGGACCACACGTATGATGAATATCAGATTTAGTTCTGCACCCTTCAGTGTTGTTGCACGGCTCTTCCCACCCAGCTGGGGCCTCAGCCTTGAGGCGCCCTGTAGCTTAAACCCCAAATATAATGGATTGTAAACAGACCAAGAGTGAATGCATTTCTCAGACCCACGACCAGGAGTAGAGGATGCAGACAGCTGTGAGAGCCCAGCACTCTGGAATCCCAGGGGTGCCTGGGTCTAACGCCTACTGCGCGAGGACATTCAAATAATGAGACAACATGGCCCTGCTTGCAGAAGGGACAACTTTTCCAAGGAAGAACTCACATAATCTAACAGTTGACGAGTCAGTTGGACAACGTCCACGATAAAATAATGGTGCTGGATGTCTGAGCAAAGCATCAGAGAAGTGTTCTAAAAAGCTTGTCTGAAAGTCTACAGCAGTTGAAGATTTGTTTCTGCTGGTGGAAGCTTCTTGGCTGTAGAGGCATTTCAGCGCCCGCTGGCTCCAGTTCTGGACAGGACAGAGAGGAAGGAGTGTCCTGAGGAGCAAAACAATCACTCGGTTGTGCAAGTGCAAGTGCAAAATACTGTGAAAAGCTGATTGTACTTAATGGAGTTAGCGGATGAAATGCTGTATCCATGGTATCTAAGAAGGTGACTCATGTCACCACTATAAATACTAACTCGGTTGCAAAGAATATATTCTAGTAAAATCTGCATTTGTACTGCATTTGCACAAGCAGCCCGTACTGAGGTTCCACTTCTTCCAATGTTAATAGTGCACCTCTCAGGACGAGATACTGGTGTAAAATAGCTGAGGCTGAAAGAGAAGCCGTGCTCCACACGCTCTGCCTCTCCTTTTCTCAGCTGACGGCACTGAAGACTGACCAGCAGGCAGTCCTCTCCAGGCTGAGCATATTATCAAGCATTATTATGAGTGCATCAAATCGGTGAGGAAACATCTCTGTGTACATCTTCAAGAGCTTAATGCAGTAACTATAATTCAAAATGTTTGCTTCACGCAGAAACAAGTCACTGGCTCCTCTCTAACGTTGTTAGTGCTTTCAGCCATTAAGAATATAGCGATGCCACCTGGAAAGAAATGTAGCTGCAAATGGGATAACCATTAAATAGCTGCATGCCAGCTTATTTGGATCTTTCCTGGGAAGCAAGAACATTGCAGAAGAGCATCTGAAAGTTCCTAGAAGAAACAACAGACCTCATAAGGTAAAGACATCAGGCAGAGCTCCACTGACGATCTGGAATTCGCATCAGCAAATAGCTTTGGATGTTTGCACTTGGAGAAGAGATGGTAACTTGCCTCGCTAAGGAAAAAGGGGGAAGAAAAAAAAAGAGAAAAAAAAGGCAGCCTCTCCAAACTGGCAAGGGGGAAAAAAAAAGAAAAAAAAGGCAGCCTCTCCAAACTGGCAGAAGTGCTGTTTGCTTCTGAGCTCAGGAGCTCAGTGCCCCTGAAGAAAATGCAGAGATGTCTATGGATTTCAGAACACGCTGCTCCCCCAGCTGATTTAATGAGGGTGGAGACACGCTCCCTCTCCTTTTCTGGCTAAATGTTGAGGGACAGAAATAAAGCAGAAAAAAAGAAAAAAAAGGCAGCCTCTCCAAACTGGCAGAAGTGCTGTTTGCTTCTGAGCTCAGGAGCTCAGTGCCCCTGAAGAAAATGCAGAGATGTCTATGGATTTCAGAACACGCTGCTCCCCCAGCTGATTTAATGAGGGTGGAGACACGCTCCCTCTCCTTTTCTGGCTAAATGTTGAGGGACAGAAATAAAGCAGTGGGGAAGAGAGAACTGTATTCATGGCTGGTCTGTAGTCAGAGGTCTTTAAGTGATCTAAATAGGACTTTTTAAAAATAATATACTGAACTCTTAATGATTTTTAAGAGATACAAATAACTTTCTCATTACAAGAACCTTCTTTGCTCCCCTTGTTTCAATATTCCTTAGCTCAGTGAAGGTGGAAAAAAGTCAGAAACCTGAGTTGGTTCAACACTACAAGGCTTTGAAAAAAATAGTGATAGACAAGCACTTCTCCATCTAGGACCACAAAACAGATGAAATCTAGCTGCTTTGGTAGTTTTTTGCATGTGTTATTGTATGTCTTGAGATTCTGATAAAATGGGAAGATAATCAAATTGGAGTCCCATTACTATGTACCATTTGTAAGATTAGTAATTTCACAGTATATTAGTTTTTCCTCGATTAATTTAAATGTGTAACAGCACTTGATTTAACAGAGAAGCATGGGTAGACAGTATTCCAACATTGCTGTGAACATCTGTTCTGAGTTACCAAAATTCCAGCTGAAAAACAAATATTTCCACTATAAATCAACCAAAACATTATCCTGAGTGTTGTAACAGATGCAAAATGATTCTGGCTCCCTCTGCCCTGTGGTTTGGCTCTTTCCTTAAAAATTGCTGTGAATATATTTATTTACACACTTCAAGAAATACACATTTGAAAAGGCTATTTAAGCTTACTTAGAATATGACTGATGTTAGTTCAAAGCTAATGGTCAGTTGATAGACTTATTAACTACGGATGCTACCAATTAGCATAAACTCTAGTTGCAGCTTTCCAGATAAACCTGGTCTAGAGTAACACTTGAAGTCCTGCCCAAGTGTTCTGCCCACTTCAGCCCAATACTACTACAAATGATGACTTGGAGTTTGTGCAAGGGGGAGTATTTGGTTTGGGGTTTATATTCATTCTGTTCTGGTGTGCTTTGGTGGGTTTTTTTAGCCCCCATTGTTACTGCTGCTATTCATCCTTAGTTTCATGAGCTAAATGAATCAGAAGAGATCTTGATTTAGCTGGAATAAAGAAATCTGATTTATTTACTCAACATGAAATTTGGAAGAACATTTTGCAAGAGACTTCCTGGTTAATGGTCGCGGTATGTGAATAAAATGGCTTGTTGAGGCACAAGCTGCAGTTCCATACTTGGAGGTGTTTAATTGCATTAAGCTGCATCTGAGCAATTCTGATTAAAGATGCTTTCCTTTTTTGAAATGTTTCACATGTAACAGATAAGCCAGGCAAAGAGAGAACTGAACTACGGTACCATAAATAACAACCGAATCTTGCAGGGGGGAAAGAGAGAAGTCCTTTCGGTTTATCCCTCTTTGCACAAAATATACTTTGGGGGAAGAAACAACGCTGTGTTTTGAGGATGATGTTTTATAGTTGTTAATCATTTTCTGTCTTAAATGCTTGGAGAAAAACAGTGTGTGTAGACTAAATATAACCGTGCCTTTTGTGATGGTTGGGAAATGGGAGCTGCAGGCTAGTTATCCAGCCCACAAACAATAGGAACACGTGGTCCGTCCAAAGACATGATGATGGCAAATGGAGCACTTAGGGGAAGTAAAAGAGCCCAGCTCATGCTGTCACTGTGATAGCGGCGTGCGTCGGACTGCGTCACAGCACACGGCGGCCCTGGACACTGGTAAGACAAAGCCAACATACGATCATGGGAAAATATCTCCTTTTCCTTTTGATAAACAGAGCCGTACGACTGAAATCCAGTTTTGGGATGCTCTGTATCAGTAAAGCTGATTCTATATTTGAATATACATTTTAAAAAATCCAAGTTACTAATACTCTCTTTTTTCCAAGCCCTTTCAAACTGTAATCTTTAGAGATCTAATCAGACTTTCTGTATCAAATAAAGTAGGGAGATACACGCATAGAATCCAGGGTACGTTTGCCTCTTAAGACCCTGTTCATTGTTACTGTCTCTATGTTGCATTACAATATTTGCATAAGTAGGTTTCCAAAAAGCTGGGAAGCCTGGTATGCTGATATTTAACATATTCAATGTGCATATTCTGATACTGAGATAGCAACTAGTGTCCAACTGAAATTTCTGATGAGAGATTTAAACAGAATAAAATGAGCCATAAGAGAGATGATGATTTAGGAGAATCCCCCTGGCTGGGCTAAGGAAGGGTGCTGCAGGCCGACATTATATCAGGAACCTGTTCTGCTGCTGCATATAACTGAAAATGGGAGTATGTTAAAAAAAAAAGGAGGGGGGAACAAACCCCAAACCAGTCTCATCTGCAAGACTTAATGAATCTAAAGCTACAGGATAAACTGCACACAGATTAATAATGTGCGTTTCTGCACTACTTGCTGCTTTTTTAAAATATGTGCAGTTACAACGATTCTTTCATAAAGAGACATAGCATGACTTTAATGCCTTTATGTTTAGAAGCCTGATTTTTGTCTGTAGGAATTTTCCCAGTTTTCTGTGGGTCAGGCTTTCTTGCCAAAGAGAAGAGAGGTTTACCACATTTCTGGGTTCTTTAATAATCTAAGGCTGTAGGATTAAAAACTAGTTTGGGTTTTCTGCAATTTTTAATTTTTTTTTTTAAGAGGGAAACCTGGGAGCAAGGTGGATGTCACAGAAGTACAGGACAGAAAGAAATCCCAAGCTCAGGGCAGCCTTGCAAGACTGAAGCCCAGGGTACTAGTCACTTCAGTGACTTTCACAGACCTCATTGAACAACATGGGGTTTCACTATCAAGTTTTACGGATCCAGATCTGATAAGCCTATGCATGCAGAATACTTCAGGCTAAATTCTGCCTGACCTTCCCCAGCACCGTGCTTCCAGCAAGCTCTCTGAAAACAGCCATTTGAAGTCAGAGAAATCTGGGTCATTGACTTCAATAGAAACTCTGAATGAGGAGGAGATGCTCAGCTCCTGCACCTTTCACTCCTCCCTTCTGTTACAGCTCTGCCTGGGGATGGGCTGTTTTATTCTGTGCTCGTGGGTGCTCTTCTATCTCCAGTAAAACCAATGCCAACTTCCAAAATCAAACAGCCTGAGCATGTAAGAACAGCTATTTCCAACTGTCTTTCTGCAGCATGCAAGCCAGAAGTGAGAAAGGAAGAGGAATGGAGCGCAGAGGAATAAATGGAAGGATCAAGTTGTTTCTCCCATTGGTACCAGCTGGGAGTTGTCCTTATTCAGGGGAAGGTCTGACTGCAAAACAGGCCAGCTACTCCCTTATCGCTTGTCTCAATCCAGTTCTGTCACCTGGCTGGTTACACCTACTGGATCTAAATAATTCGCCAAGGCACTGAGGGCACTAGGTGCTTGAAATGGGCTTGAGAGGCTAGTTAATGCTTTACAACGTTAAGGTTGCTGTAAAAAGCATAGCAGAGTATTTGTTCCAAAAATGCAGTCGTCATTGAGAGTAATACTTGCTGAGTTCAAACCAGGCCAGCTGCCCAGGCAAGTACATGTATTTGATCTACTGTCACAGTAAAGGCTGACTGTAAACTTTGGCAGAGAAAATTATTAATCTTTCAACTCATAGCATATAAGCAACGACTAGTAATACCTATTTTTCTCAGAACTGGAATGCCTTTTGGAACCACCCCAGATTACTTAAGAGAAGTTCTTCTGCCATCACCCAAAAGCAGTTCCAAACCTGTCTCTCCCACATTCAATTAAACCTAAAAAGAAAAAAAAATAGAGAAGAAAAAAAAAAAAAGGCGGGGGCAGATTCATTCAACAAGCATTTTTCCTCTTGCGAGGAGCCACAGCAGCTCGCTCAGCTGCACGCCATGTGGACAATAAACATGAATTTTTAAGTAATTCAGCACTGTTGGTAGCGGCTTTCACTTGGAAAGCCAAGCCAAGCCAAGCTACTTCCAGAACCTCTACGATGGTGAAGGAAGCGGGGGACAGGCTTTGCTCCTTAGTGCTTCTCAACCTTGTCTTCAAAAGCTGCTGCTTTTTTAGCTCCAGTTAGGGTGTGGGTATCTGAACGTACTCATGTGGCTTTTTATGTACCTCGGAGTTATGCATCACGTAGTATAGCTGGAAATGTACCACTCTCTGAGGCCAATCTGGGAACGTTTCACTGTTTTAGGACAAATTAGAACTAAAACAAAGGCTGAAGCTTAAGTCTCTTCAAGTTCTCTCCTCTGGTTTTTTTGTGTATCTCACTCGATCCCTTTGTCCATTGTTTTGGCTCCTAAAGGGCTGAGGCGGGGATCGCTCTGTCGATAAACCAGTAGGTATTTAAGGTACTGTAAACCATTTTCTTTTCCAATCTATCCTGTGCCTTGACCCAAAAGCCTGTTCTCCTGCATTATTTATCCTCTCTCTCCACCTCATAGCTTGTTATCCTTCCCCCCCCCCCCTCACTCACTCTTTTTCTCCAGACAGAACATACTTAAAAGAAAACAACTTTACAGAGGAATTGAGTGACACTGGCGGTCCAGCTGGGACCGTACGCATACCTCATCAGAGGAAGGTTTGCTCAAGTTCAGGAGATTTCTCAAACTGCACATTCAGTACTGGTTCCTCTTTAACCCCGAGACAGAATGAGGTGGTCGGAGAAAAGGACCGGATTCTTCAGACCAATCTATGTTTAAATACACATGGAGCTCTAGATTACAAGTTGATTATGATAGACCTGTCTTCCAGCACAGGATTGGGTATCTTCCCATCGATCGCTTATCAACATTTATGCCGAGCCGTGACTATTCAACAGTCTTCCTGGCCCACTTTCATCCGTGTTGAGGGAGAAAATACAAGTAGGTCCCCTAGAAGGTACTGGTTAGATGTGTCCCTAAAGAAAACTTTCACTCAGGCTGTCTGTATGGGAAGAAAAACGGCAATCTTGTTTCCAGAAGGTAGTTCAGAACAGAATTCCCAACTACCCTTACAGCTATGCAAACGCAGCAAGAGAATGGGAACTCCAGCAAAACAGTGGAGAAAACACATTTCTTCTCAGCGATGCTGAAGATCTTTTTTTTTTCCTTAAAACAAGCAGTACCTCCTTTGTAAAACATGTTTAAAGTAACTGG
>NW_008796178.1:292603-293572 GCF_000699145.1 Aptenodytes forsteri
CCGCGATGCTCGTCGCGCAGCGGCCGTTTCCGCCTCGAGCAGCTGTTTGTAGGACTCCCTACTGAAAAATAAAGAAGGCAATAAAGTCGGCGTGCCAACCGCCGTGCCTTTATTGGAATCGGTCCGTGCTCGGAGCACTACCGTGGGACTCCCAAGGCAACGCCTCTCTCGGTAGGGTGGCCCCGGGGCTGTGGTAACGGGGCATTCCGCAGCCCGGTTGTGTGGGCCTCCGCCGTCCCTGCGGCCCACAGCGGCTTCTAACCCTGGTACGCTTGGCCTTGGAGGTAGAAGGACCCCTTAAAAATGTAAAGGCTTTTTGAGGTTAAAGTTGTCTTTTCAGATTGTCTTTGCTAAAGAAAAGAATTACGTTAAAAAAAAGACGAACTTGGAAAGTGGTGTATTACCTCGTGTGTACTTAGTTTGAAAAAAATAGGATCTTTGGGCCGTATAACTGATCACATTTCCGTGATGAAAACACCAGGGGCAGAAACACAAACATTGGCTGAGAATTTTTTTTTTAATAGGGGACCAATCAAGATGTTTTCTATAAAAAAAACCTAAGCAGCCGTCACAGTCCTTTATGAGCCATAAAATAAACATTTTTCTGGGTGAATGCTAAGCTAAGAATACACGCCAACAAATGGTATTTTGGTTGGAAAATGTAGAAATCCAGTGAGTGTATCTGTTTTGGTTGTGTTGGCCTGACCTGGAGTGTAGTGCGTGGGGTCAGCCAGTGGTTGAAACAGCGTGGAGGAGTTGGGGACCACCTTTGGGCAAGCGTAGCCAGTAAAAATGGGCAACTCGTAGGTACACACAACGCTCCTGTTCAGAAACAACACGGTGTCATAGAATCATAGAATCATTGAGGTTGGAAAAGACCTCTAAGATCATCGAGTCCAACCGTCGACCCAACACCCCCAGGCCCACTAAACCATGTCCCTAAGCGCCTCATCTACTCGTCTTTTAAAT
>NW_008796178.1:294039-295981 GCF_000699145.1 Aptenodytes forsteri
GGGCACACTGCCGGCTCATGTTCAGCCGGCTGTCGACCAGCACCCCCAGGTCCTTTTCTGACAGGCAGCTTTCCACCCACTCTTCCCCAAGCCTGTAGCGCTGCATGGGGTTGTTGTGGCCGAAGTGCAGGACCCGGCACTTGGCCTTGTTGAACCTCACACAGTTGGCCTCGGCCCATCGATCCAGCCTGTCCGGGTCCCTCCGCGGAGCCTGTCTAAAGGCTTCCTAAAGGTCCTGACAGCCTGGCAATTTAGGCTGCTTGGTATGAAACCTGCCTGCGTGGCACGGCTCCTGTTGTAGCGTGAGACTGAAAACAACAGCTCGAGCACCGCACTCAGGTACTTCGCTCAGCTTTTCTGGCTGGTCCGTATATCAGGAAGAGTTGTTTTGGCTTTCTCACCCAGGAAATTCCCAGCTCCTGCATGTTGGGAATGCAGGGTCCGTAGTTGTATGTAGTCCTCAGTGTCTGGCTGCTTCATTTTGTTCCATGCTTGCACAGATCTATGCATAGTAACGAAACAGCGCAGTTTTCCTGCCGTTCTGCTGCACTGAAAAAGCTGTTTCTGTCTGCCGAGTACATTTTGTCTGTAATGGTCAATAACCATAAAAACGTAAGCAGTTCTGCTCAAGTTGAGCTTTCATTACATCCCTAACTGATCTTGTTTGTTACTGGTGTTTCCCAATACCCCCATTACTTTTAGATCTTCTGTTCTGTTTACTCTTCTTTCTTGCTTGCCAAATCTCCTAAACGTATCCTTTTTTTTTTTCTTTATACTGCATAGAAAAAACATTCTGTACCACATCTGCGTATGGATTGCCAATCGTTGCCCTAATCTTTATGTCACTCACTCTGTACCTCTGTAATTAAAGGTTTCCAGTAACTAGCAATTTGGCCATCTGAGGCAACGCTGGTATGTGTACAATCGTTTAACAATCTAGTGCTTTTTTCCTGGTTAGGTGACTTAAAAACTACTGTGCTGCTACTATCACATTCCTGCTTGAAGCCCCTCCAGTCACGAACCATGCCGCCTCAGCGGCATTTGAAGGTTCTTCCATAACCCCTTCTCAGTTGTTGCCACAAATAATGTTACGCTGTCTCTGGTTCTGAAGGGCCTGACGGTTACGATTGCCAGTCTTCAGGTTTGGGTTGTGCCGCTGCAATTTTACTGATTTGACTTCAATTAGTTGCTTGTTTTAGTCCGATCATTTGACCAGACGCCAGTCAGTGCACGTAATCATAGACAGATGCATAAGGGGAGAACATAACTCTTCAGGGCAGACTTCTGTTCCCCAGGCAGCTTTTATTTCTGAATACTGGGCACTCCAGTGCCCATAAACTAAAAGTTTATGCACATAATTTACCTTTATTTGCTTATAGTGAGTATTTATGATTATTTACATTTGTTAACAGCAAAAGAACTGACTTGAAGAAAGAGCAACAACGGAATTTGGATGGTAAAGCTTTGCCAAACGCCGTCCAAAAAAAAGATGAGAAGCGGGGACAGACGAATGCCCAGAAGCACCTGAAGGGTGGAAGTTACTACCGCAAGTCTTGAACAGTCGACACGGGTCGGGCCCAGTTCCTGAGGGGGTGGCTGAAGGCCTAAGCGGGTACAAAGTCAACCGTACTCGCAACGAGGATCTTCGCAAGTAGAGAGGAAAGCCCTTTCCGACACAAAACTGGGACGAGGTACCGGGAACCCTGCACAGCTACTTCACCCTGGTTTGTCTCGGTCACCGGCGAGAGGAGCGGGCTGCTTACGGAAATGAGACGTGCGAAAGATCTGCCGTGGCTCCGACACGAAATGCTCTCAAGCCCAATAACCGGTTCCCTTAGAAATGGATAAAAATACCACCCGCCTCGCCTCCCTCAGGGCGCCGGGGCAGTTCGCCGGCGGGCTCCCCCGCCGCGTCCCCCGCAGCCGCCCTCGGCCCGCGGTG
>NW_008796178.1:297240-333850 GCF_000699145.1 Aptenodytes forsteri
CGGCGGCCGGCCCCCCCCCCGCGGAGCCCGGGTCCCCGCCGCAGCCTCCCCTCGGGGCGGCCAGCTGCTCCGTCCTGCCCGCCGCTTAAAAACCACCTTCCGTGAAACCTGGTCCCGTAATAACTGAAAGGCGTTTTGACAGTAGAAAGTTGCAACTTTTCTGGAGAGCTAAGGCGGTGCGGACGTAATTGCACCTTGTATTTCCAATGAATCAAATGCACATTAAAAACAAAACCCTGTGAAAGGTCTTGCAGAGCCAAGGCGTTTTGTGTCCTCAGCTTTTCCGAGTTTCACTGCAAAGGGACTCGCAGGATTTCACCGGGTTTGTTGCATGTGCTTAAAAAGAAAACGTTAAGAAGGCATGGTGGTTGGCAGAAAGCTTTATCGGTTCAGATCCTTGCAAATCTTCTAGAGAAACCAGGTGTTTCCCTTCAAAAATGTGTGTTGAAATCACTGGATATTGTAGGAATGAGTAGGAAGCATCATTTTAACTTTTTTTTTTGCTTTGCTTCTACTTTTGAATTTTTTGTTAGCTTTTCTGCACGTCAAAATACATATTCTGTCAGACTTCACCATTGTTGTAAGTTAGTAACGTTAAGAAGTGAATTTGAGGACTATTTTCCTTGTGTAAGGACTAGCAAGACGGGGACCTTAATGTAGAAGTATGACAGGATAATAAATTACGGGGATTTTAGGTTAAGACTGTGCCTTTTCAACAGAGTACAGCAACATCTTCCAGTTTGCTGTAAGTTAAATATTCACTCACTTTTAAGTCTATTGAGTACTTATTGAAGCTGACATTCAAAGCCATGCGTGCAGTGGAATTGTTAACTAAAAATAGCAGAAAATCTCAAAAACATGGTTGGATCCAGCAAAGGTGCTCAACTGGCTTGCCCTGTCAATTCTCTGCCAGAGTGAATCAAAGGAGTTATTTTTATGAAGGGAGTATTCATTTCTTACAACTGAGAGTGCAGCAGAAATAATTGAAGTAGCAGTAGCTAATATTTTAATTACTGAGCTCTTATATCTTTATTATGTGTTTTGTTTAAGCATTCGGTAAAGAAAAAGACAAAGAGAAGAAGTTAGATGATGACAGCACCGGTACCACAGTCCCTCAGTCAGCTTTCTTGGGCCCAACATTATGGGACAAGACACTGCCATACGATGGAGACACTTTCCAGTTGGAATACATGGACCTGGAAGAATTCCTCTCGGAAAATGGCATTCCACCCAGCCCAAACCAGCACGAGCACAGCCCGCACCAGTCAGGTCTCCAGCAAGCTACCTCAGCATCACCTTCTGTCATGGACCTCAGCAGCAGGGCTTCTACTTCAGTCCATCCAGGCATGGTGTCGCAGAACTGCATGCAGAGCCCAGTCAGACCAGGTAAATCAGACCTAAGAACTGCCTATGGATTTTGGCATGAGTCCTCCTCCCCAGTGTAAATAATTACTTCTCCCTGCATGGTTGACAGGCAGCTTAGAGAGAGCCAATATGATTCAAGTCACTCACACTCCAAAAAATAAAAATAATAGCTCTAGTTATTGCTAAGTTGCTCCACAGGGATTTTTGTTTAAATTGTGTAAGGAAGCTGTGGGAATTCCAAGGAAACTTGCTGATCTTCCTTTCTTCATTGATAGCCTAGCTATTAGCAAGTGAAAAGACCACAAACGGAATAGTAATGCGTAGGTGCCGTGGTGTTAAATGAACAGGGAGAAGGACCGTGAAAGAGAATATTCCTTTGGCCAATATTTGATGTGAGAACACAGGAGTGGGCAATTATTTTGAAGTTAAAACAAAGACAATGCTTCCTGTTTGAAATTTTGGCCATAATCTTATTCTCTATTGAGCAAAATAAAATTTGCCGCAGTACATGGGGCAGGAACTAAATTTTGGAACTGCATTATAATCTTGTTTAAATTAGCATAAACTGAGCGTAACCCTGACCTGAGTTGATAAATTACATCTATAGTCACCTTGAGCTGTAGGCAAAGAAAACATCGTGGACTCCAAGTTCTGATTGTAATGTATGATTCAAACACGTTTGATGTCAGTGGAAGTCTTCTATTAGTTTATTAGCACTTGAAATCATCCCTTTAGAGACACTAGTATGAATCCAGAACAACTGCTCTGGCTTGACACCAGCAAGGCTGAGGTCATGGTCAGTGGAATAGTGTCAACATGGAAGTTTGGAAAACATGGAGCTTTGCCTTTTTTTTCTTTAAAAAAAAAAAAAAGAAAGAAAAGACCAAGGGTGACTTATTTATTGTGCTCTTCTGCTCACACAAGGTTTGCTAGAGCAAAGCATGCTCTTGGGAGCAGGAAACCACTCCTCTCCCTTCTCCTTGATCGTTTGCCATGCTCAGCGTGCGAAGTCATTGTCAGAATCATCTGATAAGGAGGCAAAATAAATAAATAGAAGGACAAAAGTTGTGGAGCAGGATGAAATAGAGAAGTCTTATAAGTCTGCAACATTGCTTTCTCATTAAAAAGAAATAAAACACTCCCCCAAAACACCCCAAACCTGTCAACAGACTCCTTGGCCCCAAGTCAGAAGTGTGTGTTTAGTCGTGGATTTCACTTACTTACTTTTACTTTATACGGATTTGACTTTGTTTTGTATTTCAGTTTCAAGGCATTTCATAGTTAACTAATAACTTATAAGGGTTTCCAGAGTTAGAATATACTTGGAGTTGGCAAGAGCAGAATATAAAAACCCCTTGCTTTTTCTTAGCCGGTTTTTAAAAATAGCGTGTATATGCTACACCATTTTCTGTCGCATATGCACATGTAAAATTAAAAGCAGATAATCTGTCCTCATTCTTTTTTTCAGAGGAGCCTGATTATGAGCCAGGCTTTTAATGATCACCTGTCAGAATTTATTTGTAATCAGCTGTCCGCATGACTTTTCAACTCATTGATTTTTTTGAGTTTTTCCTGAGCCATTTACACCTCAGGGTTACAAACTTTTCTCACTAGAAACTCTCTACGCTTTTTTACTGTTGCAAAAGAAGTCATGTCTCTTGGGGTAGCATAAAACATCTAAATTTGCAGGTATTTTTTTCCCCACGCCATCTTGCCTTAAGCAATAATATAATTTTTTGGTTAAATGTGTTTTCTAAAAGGGAGCTCATTCAATTTCTTAAAATAATATTTTCTTCCCCCACCCCCCTTTACTTATGACTTAATTAACAGTAGTCTGGTTTATCATCAGGTTGTTGAACTTTTTATGTGCTGCTGTGTAAAAATCTTACTTTGACAATCTGTTTTGAAGAGAAGATCATCTTAAGAGTTTAGCATTTGAGCAAGTTTTAAAATAAGGCAGTATATATTTTAAAAAACAAATTTTTAGTAAGAGTGAAAATGAGCATTTAAGGTTGTCATAAAAGTGCCGAGGCAAATGTGCTGCTTTGAAATAGGAAAGATAGTCTGGAGGTAAATGTTAAAATCATTATAATGGAGCCTTTTGGTTAATATATCTTAAGACTTTTAAAATACTTTTTTCTTTAAACTGTCACATGAAGAAAGGTTTCTTTAATTGGTGTGAGCTACCATTCCAGTATGCATGGCTGTTGTGATTTGTGTTATTGTAATAACCCCAAGAACAAATAGTACAATTTCAATAAAAATTAATTCCATGTGATCTTATTATTTTTAGGAAAGCTGAATTTTTTAGGTGATAGTAATTCTCCTAAAAATATTTCGTTGTTGTGTCTTCTGAATTTTGTCTTGCAATGGAAGCCTGTTTGAGCGTGTAGACTCTGGCTGAAGGCAGGGTCAAATCCCGTACTGCTTATGTCCCTACTTTAAATGGCTCCGCAGCATTAGCATCAGCCTATCATGCCCGGCTGGTCAAAACTCCTGTACCTGCATGTACTGTGTACGGGGGAGGATGTACACGTGCATGTGGAACACCGAATGGGACTCACGTATGTACGTGGTGTATCTCGGACGTAGAGGGTCTATAGAAGAGTGGCATAAGGAGATTTAATTTTGCATGTGTGTTGAAATACAAGCCTTATCTGTCTTTAGAAGATAATGGTATTGCCCAAATATGTATTTTATACCATCTCTGGAAGAGATCTGGAAATCTGCATCAGCATTCACTGAGGAGTGTCATCAGGCTCAGCAAAGCTGAGCTGACCCTGTTGGTAAACGTGAGATTACAAAATCCTCACTGACTTTTTTTTTTCCTTAAAAGTAAAAAAATAACAACAACAACAAAAAGTTTCCTTATAGGTTTAACTTAGTTCTGTATTTCCAGCTTGGATTGTCTGGCTGATGGAAAAATGTTTAGGCTCACCAGTTCATCATCTGTTCTCTGGACTATAGCAAAGAATAAAGCAAGCACCTGCTTTCCCATAAATTCCTGTTCGGGGAATGTACGTATAGCAAATACCGTTTCTCTTTTTGAAGAAGAGGGACACAGGGTAATGGCTGTTGCAAGATTGAAATCTGATCTATTTCTTTTTCACAGTACCAATTCTGTTAATAAAAAATAGTATTTTGATTTATTTTAGTATTGCAGACCACTGTTCATTGTAATGTGTAGACGCATTTGAAACTTCTTTTCTCTCCCTGTATTGGATGCTGGTTAGTTGGTTGAAATCCATAGTCTCCCTCAGAAAAACAGGTTTTATAAAGCTAGCTTTTAAAGTAACCTGTTACTGCAAACGCATTTTCTTGGTTCTTAATCTGTTGCAGACCTTGTGTTGTCTTCTGCCATGTTTTTGGTGGAACATAAATCTCCAGTTAACTGCAGAGTCCTTTAAGGGAATTGGGAGTATTTGTAGCTGTTTGTATGTAAAGGGAAGTTCGTATTTTGCAGGTAACTAGTTGGTGGTTGCTTTTACCTGGCTCGTTTCCCTGTGTAGCCCTTATTTGGGTGAATGGGGCAGCTACTGTAAAGGGTTTGAACGGAGTGAATTAGAGTTCAGAAGCATCAGCTAAGTCTGGTGGAAGATCCTAATTAGAAGGTTTTGGGGATTTTGTGGTTCAGATCCAAATTTTCTGTTTGCCACCAGAGCTTTGGATGTAGGGCTATGTCACGGGGATGCTGCTGACACAGTGATATCCCATGTTTTGTTACTTCCCTGCTCCTTAAGGAGGATAGGGCTGTCGGAGGCTTTGAAAAAACTCCCTCATTCTTTGCGTTCCTGTGACAGTGGTTTCAGTCTGTGTTGCCTGGACGGCTGGGTGTCTTAGGCTACTTGCAAAGGATCTGCCAAAGATTATTTAAGGAAAGAAAAAAAGAAAAGCAAGCTTTGTAATCTGCTGTGGAAATACACATATGTGCAATATCTGCAAGTCTTCACTTTCAGTTAAAAAAAAAAAAAAGATTTAGGGGTACATTAATCAAAAAGCTGAAAACTGTTTCCATGCGAAGTGTACTTACACCTCCCACCCCCCCAAGAACACAAAGATTTTATTAAACGCCATGTTTTATTTATTCAGCCGAGATACTTCATCTAGAGCGCAGTATCCATTACCTTTTACTTCTTACATAGATACTGAACTGTAATGATTGACACAGGGCGTGATTGGGTGCTTTTCGGCATTTTTCTGTTAACTTTTGTTTGTGATAGGCACAGCAGCCAGCTGGGAGAGGTTTGTTCTTGCTCCATCCAGCCTCTCAACTGCATACTGGGGATGATTTGGTGAAGGGGGCAGCCCGCAAAAGGGTGTGTGTGCAACACTCCCTTTATTGCAGTCTTCCTTCCCCTGTGTTTCTTAATGTGACCTCCTCTTCCAGCACAGCCTTTGTAGCGTGAAGGGCAGCATTCCCAGCAGCCAACTTCTATGTGGAATCCTCTCCTAAGCTTTAGTCATTGTTTACAAGCAGTTACTAGGTGTTGCATGAGCCACAGCGTGAGCCCCCTCTCTTAGAGTCGAAGGACTCTACCTCCAGCACCAAGAGGAGCTGGGAATTTCCTGACCTTTGTTCTCCCACGTGACAACATGGGAATGACCAGCTAAACCACCAGGCAGGCTGGTGCCGAGAGCTGCTCTTCACATTGACTCTCACGTGAGGCTCTGGATGGCTGTTGCCTGCATGACCATGTGCTTTAGGCACGTGGCAGTCCCCTGTGCAGCCTGCTCAGCATGGCTTTTGCTAGAGCAGCAGGCACGCACGCACGCCTGTGTGCTCCTGCCATTACCAGCCGATGACGAAATTGCAGTGAAATGGAAAAGCTTTGCTCCGGACTACCACGGCAAGGGAAATGCAATATGCAGCCAAGCCTCACAAAACTGCTTTCTGGATCAAAGGAAGATGCAAAATATATTCAGGCAAATATTAAAAATAGCCTGTCACATGATAACAGGGGAAAAAAGTGCTGAACGCACAAGCCGTGTTAATGCTAGAAGCAAGAACACTGTGTCTTCTTCAAGAGATCTAATTTTAATATTCACTGTTAACTCTTGATTATTGGTTAAATAATTGCTTGACTGCATGAAAGAACGTGAAGTTGATTTGGAGTTCAAACAGTAAACAGCATGAAACGTCTTTGGTTTTATGCGATACTTTTAAAATGTACCTGGCCTGACTCTTCAGTTCTCATCGGGAATAGTGCTTTCACACAGATAGAGCTACTTAGGCAAGTAAGGGCTATGCAGTGTTAGGAAGAGGATACACAGAGGCAACAAGTAGGGGAGTTTTGTCCCCTTAGAAAGACATTTCAAGGATATCTGAGTGTCAAACTTGTTGCAATTACCTAGAAAAAGTATAGTGTCTTTCTTGGAGCCTTGCTTCCCGTCTCAAAGTGTATTGGAGAATGTTTGATTGAATGATTCTCTAGTGCGGTGATTTGATTTTTAAGAAGCGAGTACACCCTGAAGTCTTTCATAAAACAATATGTTATAGTTAAGAGAGAAGAGCTCATCAGGAGATGTATACGAAGAAGACATTGATATTATCTGATTAGATGCAGGTACTAGGAAACATATTAAATTGTTTCAATCTCTATATATTTACATGACAGCAGATTGGCAATTGTGGAAGCCAGATTCTGCCCAATTAATCTCAGCAATAAGTACTTTACTCCTCATGTGGTCTTACTGATTTCAGTATTGCTCAGCAGGAGAGCAGCTTGTTGACTACTCTCCTTCATCAACGCCTAGGTGGAGCAGCAAAATGTCACCATTCACTCTCTTGTCATTCATCTTTCTGGATTTTTTTTTTTTTAAAGGGGGGGTAACGGTTCTCGGTGCACCAGTGGAGTTTTCTCAGGATGAAAGGACATACTTGTCGTCGGTAAAGAGGGCTTTAGAGCATTATGAAATCAGAAGCTTGGTTGGCTGGCAGTACACTATGGAGCTATTTAGTATTTGTATCACACAAACATGATCATAAGTTTCCTTTTTTTTGAAGTCTCACTTTCATAACAAATAAAATATATTTTCAGTATTTTGTCTGAATTCCACAGAAGACTGGGATCATCAGACGAGTATTTCAACTAAGTTATATTCAAGAAAAACTGTGGTTTGATCTATTCTACATTAAGTAGATAATGAAAGCTCTGAAAAAGAACATTTACTTAAATCTCGAATCTACTCCATTTAATGGAGTAAGTTACACAGAATGAGTTAGTATAGAAAATTAACATAAAATGCATGACTGTCAAAATGAATGCATGAGAAACAGATTTTGTAGCTTGTTGCCTTTTTTTTTTTAATGAACAAATGGCATTTAAGAATCTGTCTATTTATCACAAAACTGAATTTGGTCCTGAGAGCTTCAGAGCTAATGTAGGGAGAGCTAACACAGGTAGGTAAGGCAGCATGTGTTGCAACATTTCTTTTTTTTTTCTTTTTTTCTTTTCTGCTAGGGCTCTTCATAGCACTTCAGCTTTGCATAACTGAGGTGCTATCCATCAGGTTTTAAATGAATACAAGTTATTGTTCAACCTCTCACACTTCTGACATGCTTGAAGCTGTGGTACAGTTATCCTTCCCTGTCCCATTCTCTGAGCTAAATCTTGCCAGGGCTAGATTTGGCCCAGATTTTCATTGTACGCCATCCAACACCATTGCTTAGCTTCTCTGATATGGCATGCTCTTGCTTCAGGGTTCTCTGCTTCACTTTGAGAGAAACAGCTTTAGCTCTTCATCTTACTGGTAGTATTCTCTTGTTCGTATTATTTGCCATTTAATGAAAACAGGCATTGAGGATCTTAGAATCATGGAATAGTTTGGGTTGGAAGGGACATCTTCAACTAGAGCAGGTTGCTCAGAGCCCCGTCCAACCTGACCCTGCATGTTTCCAGGGAGGGGGCATCCACCACCTCTCTGGGCAGCCTGGTCCAGTGTTTCACCACCCTCAGCGTAAAAACTGTCTTCCTTATATCTAGTCTAAATCCACAACCTGACCCTGCATGTTTCCAGGGAGGGGGCATCCACCACCTCTCTGGGCAGCCTGGTCCAGTGTTTCACCACCCTCAGCATAAAAACTTTTTTCCTTATATCTAGTCTAAATCTACCCTCTTTTAGTTTAAAACCATTCCTCCTTGTCCCGTCTCAATGGGCTCTGCTAAAAAGTTTGTTGTGAAGCTCTGTGCTTGTGTTTTGATGTATGGCTGTTTGCAGGAGGAAATAAAAAATCCAAATTGTGTTAGGGTCCTAGAAAACTCAGGTCCTTATTAACTGGAACACAAATCTAGATTATTACTGAAACAAAACTTGACAGGGACCCACAGATCGATGTATTAGCATGCATTTACTACAAGCAGAAGCCGGAGTGAACTATAGCAATAACTCATCTGTAACAAACTGTCATCCTTCCATATGTAGGTGTATAAGCAGAGAGGCAAAAATACATAGTTTGGCAAAGATTTGTTGAGGATGGAGAATTGTTTAAAAAAAAAAAAAAGTGTTCTTTTCCAATTAGCCTTAGGGAGCACAGCTTGCTATAAATTCTTTGTTCTGGAACATGGCTGTGGACAATAGGTCAAAGTTTAAGTAATTCATTACAGAACTGGTTGGTACTCTTGAATTTAATAAACAAATGAATGAACAGGGTTCTCTGTCCATAGCAAGATCCATTACTTTGTGTGGCAATGGTTGGTTCTTAAAACTTTTTTTCAATCACTTGCAAGGTTCCCCACTTACAGCAATGTCCACATACAAGAATTAAGTATTTGAGGTGACCTGGTAACTTCGCAATCATGATACAGATGAAAGCATTCAAAACAGAAATTAAATGCGGTCCCACTAGTAACTGTGCTTATAACTTGAGATTCTAAGGAGATGAGGAAGGAAACTGTAGACTGCATTTTGAAAAACTGAAGGAACAATAGTGTGAAACTTGTAAACACAAAATAATTCCTGCAGAACTCCGTTTGACGGAGCAATCGATATTTTTAGCACAGCGAGATTACTGAAATAATGGCACTAAACCTTCTTGTGGAAGAGTATATTACTCAAGGCTGCAGAATATTAAACACAGGCTCAAAGCGAGAGGGCTGCATTGAAACGAAGGAGGTAACTTAAAACAGTTCAGTAATTTTTACAAACTCCCCATTTCAACATTTGGAAATGAGTCCTACTCCGGCCAGAAGTCTACTTGAAAAACAGCTGTGTGCTTAGCTTCTAATGCTTAGTAAGTAGGAACTAAGCACTCAGAAACAAACCCTGTTCCTCATCACAACAGAGAGGGTTAAACTGACTTAATTTGAAGGACCCTGCAGCAATCAGACATACCACTGTTCCCTCTTTTATTGTGCTGCATAGTGGAAATATAGATGTTACTGACATCTGTAATCCCTGCAGCTGCGGCCCCTCGTTGCAGCGTGGGGCATTTGGCCGTTTTATGTATGTAACTCTTGCAGCTCTGTTTCATGCTGTGATAGATGAGCATTGGGGTATTTTTTTTTTTGCCTGGTTTGCTATGAAAACAAACCATATCCAGTCATGCTAGGTATGTGTGGCCTCTTGCGTGTTCCTGCTTCATGATTTTTGAGTGTATTGGCTGATTTTAACCAAATGTGGCAAGAAAGTTGTGATTCTGAAGGAATAATTACATTCCTAAAACTTCATGAAAATAGATGAGTGGATAGGAAAGGAATATGTTACTGAGCAGGAAGAGCTGTAATGTAAATGTGCGTTTTCTACATCAGAGAATTTACATAAGACCTTTAAAATGCCTGATCTGTGTGAAATGCTTCTGGGAAAGCTGACACCTTTTTAGACACCATGAGATGTCAATTCACTTTGAGAAATGAATCTGCAAGAAACCAGGTTTAATTGGTTTAATGTGTGTTGGGGGGGTCACAAACTTTTTTCCACCATTAGTCTTTTAAAATCCTCACCTCCTGGAGTCTTGTGATTATATGAGACTCCAAGGTTTCGTTTAAAAAGACAAGTTAGAAAACGAGCTATAAGGTTTGTAGGCAAGATCTTGAATGCACCGAACCCAGGCAATGGAACGATCTTGATCCTCTCCAAAGTCGAGCACAATTACTTTACCTAAAAATTCTCTGAACTTTTACTCAACCTTGCTATATCCTGTTCCTTTTGTGCCGCAGAAGCAACCCAGCTCCGCTGCCCTGATTGAAACTACCTTGCAGTCAGCCAACTTCAAATTTGAGGCCTGTTATCTTATCACAATTATTGCAGTATCACATACGGGCAGGTGTCCAAGTGACCTTGTGTATGCGTCTTGTCATTCATTCTTCACAGCGAGTTTCAGCCGGGGCGCTGCGCACAAAGCTGCCTTTTACAGCTCGCTCTCATTGGCGTAACTTTCCACTCTGCCACCGGAGTCTGGGGTGGAGGTAGGTTAGAAGTGAATGAGAAGGAAGGGACGGTGAGAGTGGGCTAAAAATGTTGAGGGATCAAAGAGGAAAAGTAGGTCGTGGCAGGGTATGTGTGTTGGGAGGAGGAACAGGGGGAGCACAAACTAGGGGAAGATTTGTTTTCCTATTGGCTTTTCAAAGTTGTGCAATTTAAGAATTGGATTAACCTGATATGACTTTGTTTTTCTGCCAGATTAGATATGTTGAGTTTCTTGGCATTGTGAATTGTACAGTACATTGTGTGCTGTAAATATGGGTGTGTCGGGATAAAGCTGTAATGACACAACACGCTCGCAGTATAATGCAGCGCGGCTGGGTGGACTCCCCTGCTCCCTTAGTGTCCCGTTCCCTCTACCCCTGAACGCACATACTTGTTAGGGCATTTAGAAATTTGTTAGAACCTCTCTACCTTCCTATGTTTTGTTTCCAGCACAGCATCAAGACATTTTGATAACCTTTGTGGCAAGGTACCTCTTATCTGAGGCCCGAAAGCCTGTTCGGTCTGGCGGTGGCATACGCTGTATGAAGTGTCTTTTTAAAAAAAACAACCTGTATGAAATGACGAAAAGACACTTGAGTTTTTTCCTGCTTTCTCAGGGTTAAGTTGAAGAAAGTTTACTGGGAAATGTTGCCATTTTTTTTCTTTTTGCTTTGCTTTTTTTTTTTTTTTTGACTGTGTCTAAGACACTGCCTTGAGCTTAACTTTGGAAGAGTAAAAAATCAGATACAGATCTGAAATAACTGCAAGTGCTGAGCTCGCTGCTGTTTGAAGTACACCATAGCAGCATATGGATGTCAAAGTAAAATTTTCACAGCAGCATATATTTGCTCAATGGGGTTTTTTTTGTGTTATATACATCCTGAGATAATTTAATTTGGTGTATCCATTTTATATGCTGGGCTAGCCCCATGGAGTAGCCCAATTCTCTTTGCTTACTGCAGTGAGGGTGGAGTAATGAGCGACTGTAACTAGGTAGCTAAAGAAAGGTGGCCAGAATCAAAGCCCTGTTGAGCTGGGTGATCACTGAAGACTAGTGAAGAGTGTGCAGACTTTGGAGAGTGAAATTAAGAATACCTTAGGGCACCTTTGTTTAATTCCCACTCTCAATTTCCAGACTTCTCCAGGGACCACATCTACCCAAGCAGGTTAGTCACAAGGGACTGACCATAATATGGCCTTTGTCACCAACTGTCTAAGGGCCTGCTGCCCTCTGTATCAATACATCTACATTGAAAAATGAGGAATTAATTCCCCTGCCTGTAGTGAAGATTATTTTTCTTCGAAGAGCGTAAATAACAGATAAGGTTAATAAGTCAGATATCAAGATGGTGTCATGTTCCTTAGCCATATGTTGAGCCTTACTCAAATTCACATAAGCAAAAAAAATGGGGCTTGCTCATTAGATGAAGGTTTTTCTGAAGTGGTAGTAGTCTGGTGATTGAGCCATTTTTTGAGAGTAACACAAATTGAGTAAAACGGAGCGGGAGGTTGACCTTGTGAACACCTGCATCACTCAACTTAAATGAGAGAATTAGGAAAGAGTGCGGCATATTTAAAGTTAACCTGCACATCCACCTTTTGAGGAGGTTAAACCACAAGCCTTCAGTCACAAATACTGGACAGCTGCGGTTGGGTGTCTACTTGAAACACCTTAGCTGTTGGTGTCTTGGCACTTAAAAAATCAGGGCATGGATTGTCCAGACTCCGAGACCTGACGTTCGTGCATCCATAATCACGTGGCCACTCTCAGAAAGGCTGATCTTTCTGTTGGACTGGACTCATCACCAGGTTTAAGAAACACTTTTCCAAACTCTCTTACCTGTTCAATTTTCCCAGTGCGACATGGTTGAAGTCATTGCTGAAGATTGTGGTAGTCTCTGTCTGGAAGCTGTTCTGAACACGTGAAAAGAAATCATTAACCAAATAGAAGGAAAGAACTGGAGGTGTAATTGTCAACTCGTGTGTGTCTCTGATTTCACCAGCTGCTGCACGTGTCTGGGTTATCAATTTATTTCTGTTAGAAAGTAAACAAATCTCACTTTTATTATATACTCTCATGACTGTTTCATCTGAGTTGCTCTTATCTGTAGCAGGGATGTACTACTGAGGTCTTGTGTTTGGAGGCTTTTTTTTCTGCTTCCATATGTAACATGCTCTCACAAGTCACGTGTACCTCTGATGCTGGCCAGGGATGCTGTTTATCTCTTCCTAAGTCAGTTATTTAAAAATATTATTATCACTACTATCAAAATATCATCGGGGCAGCTTTTATCCCGTTAGACCCTACATGTTTTTCGGATTGAATCCTTTGGGCAAATTCTGTCTCGCTTCATGAATGTTTCTCTGTGTTCAGTAGTGCTACTTGGTGGCTATTTAAGTAGCGTCAGCAAAATCTGAGCTATAGGGGATGTATACCACCATCAGAGTCATACCCTTCCTGTACTGGGCCACATCCTGAGAGGCCTAAGTACCTCTAACTCTCCTGAATATGGAATTTGAAGTAGTTCAGCATTTTGCATTTTTGAGCCACTGATGGGAAGCTCTCATAATCCATGAAGAATTTGCAGTGCCTTTTCCGAATCAGGTTCTTTCAGGGTCTGCATCCTTGAAGGAGCTGATGGTGTGTAACTCCTATTGAAATCCAGGTGAATTCCCGGTGCTCAGCACCCTTTGCTGAATATGCTCAGCCCTACAAGCCCAGTTAACACCTTGTTAAAATACAGCACTGGCAACACTAGCGTTTAAGCAAACCCCTTAAGTAATTTTTTTGCTGCCCTTCAGTTTATAGCCCGTGGCCTGTTGTTTCCCACTTTCTCACGTTTTCCCAAAGCCGCTGGTGTGTACAGTCTGAAGATCACATTTAACCAACACAAGGAAATCAGCTTGGCCCGACGGGCTTCTTTATCACGTGGCTGAGAATGTGTTCACTCTGTTCTGCCAGACTGTGGCTAGCTGAGCAAAATACAGTGAAGCTCTGGGCTTCTGGCCAAGCTTTTATTTCAGTTTGGAGCTTACAGCCACATATTTGCTGTTTGGCAGGACATCCACTGGGGTATATTTGGATAGTAATCTAGCATTGTTTTGCTGCTTTTTTCTTCTTTTTTTTTTTTTTTTAAATGCACACAGATAGTATAATCCCAACACTTACTTTGGCCAGTCTATACAAGATTTCTCAGTGTGCACCGTTATGTATGTGCACTCAGAACTTGTAGCCATGACCTTTGATAAATATAAGTCAAAGCAATTAACTTTCTTTTATCGAAAAATTCTGGATCCTACTCTTTGCCCCCTATGTGCCGATAACAGAGCTATGTTGTTACTCTTTCCAAGATCAAAAGCTTCACTAGGGTTTGATTGAAGTCCAATTATGGAAGGAAGTAGCTGTGCTGGAGCTCTGAAAATAGCAATAATTGTTAAAATAATAAAGTGTGTCCTTGTGTGTCTTTATAATCTTTAAAACTTCTTTTGGGGGGAAGGGGGTGGCTTTCCTCTAGTTTTAAAATGAAAATATTAGCAAATGTCTTGGGAAAATAGGAGCGTGCTGTTAGAAGAACAAGTATCCCTCTCTGGATTTCTTATTTCAGTTTTATTCTCCACCCCAAGCTTGCCTTCCTCTGAAGCTGTTTGCATGCAGCCTGACTCATGCAGGAAAATAAAGCTGGATTTGATTTTTAACTGTATGGGAGGCTTTGGGTTTGGGGGGATAAAGGCTTTATGATGCAAACTTATTTATTCCTCTGTGAAACGAAAATGGGCTTTTCAAAATACAGCGTGTTTTGGAAAGTTGGCTCTGGGTTTGAAACCCCAACATCTCTGAGGGCACCCTTGTATGAAAAAATAGTACAAAAAGACATAATGCTTGGGGAGGGGGTACAAAACATGATTGCAAGCAGTAGTGTTTGAGGAGCAGTTCCTGTTATTTTATGAAGGGACATTCTCTTGAAATGTGGGGTTTGTTTTATATGGACAGTACTGAGCCTGGACGTCTGTTTTTACGGTAACTTTATCAGACACTTCAAGCTGTGTCTGAGCAGATCAATACTGGCAAAAGCTGAAATACTTTTCCCCAAATCTGTACATTGTTCTTTAGGATATAAATTTACAATTGCCTCTCTTAGTCTCTCCTGCATCCTCAGAGAGAAGAGAACCTGGGAGAAAGAGCCCCGTGGTGAGGCTCCCGGCTGGTATCGACTGACAGAGCTTCAGGAAGGGAGAGCTTGGTTCTTGATGTTAAAACTCAGCATGTATAAATGCCCATTTATCATTTGCAGTGTTTAGTTGATTGAAACATCAAGGTGAATAAATGGAAATGAAGATGATAATATGGACAGTGCTAAGTACATCTTTTCCAATATTTTGCAGTGATTGCTATAGGTGCTGCTTTGGTGATTACACACCAAATTGGTTTGAATTTATAGCAAGATTTTACCAGGGTTTGTCTCTCTCTTTTTTTTTTTTTTTTTTTTTTTTTTTAAAACTCATGTGCTCGCACACACATCTGATACAGGACAAGATAATCCCTGTGTGAAAGTCAGCCCTCGTGTACTTTCTTTTTAGCCAACTGGACTCAAAATCACTAATTACTTGAGTAAAATCTTTGCCTTACAGATAAATGGTATCAAGTAATAAGCCCAGAAGGATTGTACAGATCCAGCGAAGCCCTTTGATTTGTCACATGAACCTTCAGAACTAGAATTTTCTTAGCCCCTTAAGTTACTAGGACAGAACCTGTTATTTATTCACTTGAATCTTACTGTTATGCTGTCTCCATTGCAGTGAGAATTATTTAGTCTTTCATCATTCACTTAAACATTTTTTACATCATCTATTTATTCTGACCATAAGACAGTTTTATGTGTATAACTTCTATAAAATATTCTGCCTAAAGTAGTTCAGTTCCCTGCTCTTACTGGATTTGGATGGATCTTTGGTATGCAAACTGCTTCATTGCCTTCTGGAAATTTTAGTTGTCAAAAAAACCAACCTTAGCAAGAGGTACCCTGTTGGTCGGCTTAAAGATGTTTACACAGTGGGCAGCTTTAGCCGCTCTCAGAAACAGCCTTGCCTGATCTCTAGGAGCTGCTGAAACTCATCAAGCAGGTTCCTGCTAACCAATTATCCAGTTAAGCAGAAAGAGGAAAGGTGTTTCTCTTGTTTTTAATTTGCTAAGTTTAACCCATTCTTCCTCAAGCTTCAGTAGTTGTGGACGTTAGTAACACTGAAATAACAGCAGTGAGAGTAAGAAGGAAGAGGGTTAGAAGGGATCTCTGACCTTGCAAATACTGATCTGTGTGTTAGTGTGTATCCCTCAAGTGGGCGGAGACGTGCAGTTTCCAGCTTAAATCTAATCTAGAGCAATTCTTAGCTGAGTCCTACCCAGCATTCCTCACCTAGCTTTTTGTCTTGCATTTTAACATAACAATCTCTAATTCTTAGCTGAGTCCTACCCAGCATTCCTCACCTAGCTTTTTGTCTTGCATTTTAACAAAATCTTTTTTTAAAAAAATAAATTCCCCCCTCTAACCAAACCCCTCCCCACCCCAAACCCAGTAATGAATGTTGCATTGCTGCCAGAGCAAACTGTTGGTTCCCAAACACTCCTACTGTCTCTTGGTTGGAAGACTTAAATTACCTGCATAATAAGTGCTGTGGATAATATAAAAAAGCTCTTTCTAGTAAGAGCTCTGGTTTTCACTACATATTACAAGAATAAATAAATGCTCAGATGATACCAGACAGCTGGGTTGTCCACATCTGACTGTCTTCTACATTGATTTTTAAGACAGGACAGGTGCATGACTGTTTTAATGGCTATCAATACCAGATGCGTCTGTGTGAAATTCAGAGACATTGTCAAGTGGCAGTGCAGTTGTCAAACAAATAATTTTGCTCGTGATTACTGGAAATAGTAAATGAGTGGGTGGGATAAGGTGAAAAGAGATTCTTGATTCCAGTAGAGAAGAGGATTAAGTGATTTTCCTGACTGCCGTAACAAATAAAAACTTGGTGAATACTTTCCTTTTTTCCTTCCTACTGCCTGCCAAGGAATCGGTTCCATGAGCAGCAAAACCACCGTGGGTTCTCTGATGTGTAACGAGGCTCCCGCAGCCTTCCTTCAGCCAAGGAGTTAAGGGCTTCTTTCATTTACATTGTTTTCACAAAGCTTGTTAGTAATACATGTCCGTACCTCTCTGCTAAATTTGTTTGAAATTGGCCAACAGTTTCAAAAGTTGTTGGGAGGAGGCTAGATGGACATGTGGACAGCACGATTGCACAAAACTCATTTCTCTAGGAAATTGAGCTAAAGAATAACTGTCAAGTACTGGGGCACTGAAATGAAGCTTGCGAAGTCGTTGAAGGAACTGAAAGGCCACTTGGTATCTTAATTGTGCGCATAGCCTTTAACCAGGTACACAAGATACAGTTCTTGCCCACGGGTTAGATCCGTGCAGGCAGATTTCCATCTGCCCAGGACCTGTCTTTGTAGAAGTGAAGTGTAATTTGGTGACTGCATTGATTGTTTTGAAAGCAACTGGAAATGCTTACGAAGAAGCAGTAAGTATTAACCAGCGTAGGCTGTGGCAGAGCTTGATCTGGTGGTGTGAGCTGTGCTAGCGGCTGAGTGGTCTGTGCAATAACCTTTGACTATAGATAGGGCTTTCTTTCGTTTCCTGAGTAGCCTGAGGGTGTAACTGAGTATTTACTACTGTTCCACATTGGGTTTTTATTTTTTTAAAGGAAGATCTGTGAGTGGACGAGTTGGAATGCATGTTAATAACAAAAATTTAATAGAGCCTTTCTGTCATCAGGATTTTATTGAGTTTTGCTTGTGCATTGAGTCCTCAAAGACCTTATCCAGGCAGCAAAATGGAGGCAAAGGAGGTAGAGCCAAGTTCTTGGGTTACTGAGCAAGGGAGCTGCAAAGCTGGGTGGCCTTATCCCTAGCAGCTAGGACAAACCTTCTGAAACAGGTAAAGATGGGCTGAGACTTCTGCTTACAGTAGATGCTTCTTCCAGGCTGCAAGTAAAGCGGGTGAGGTATGCGGGTTCAACAGTGTATTGTGTGCAGTGGATGGGCAGCATCCTCTAAGCTGGGTGTGAATTGTGTGGAATGTATGTACATAAATGGCCTGGGCATGAGGAAGCAACGTGTTTTCACCTGTGAATAGATGAGTTACTTCTGGTGAAGTGCACCAGAACACAGGGTTAGCTTCTGTAGGAAGAACACATTAAAGGTGGCATGAAGCATCTTTATCGTGAGACCAGCTCTTAATTTATTTCTCAAACTCTGGATTACTGTAAATCTGGTCAGTGCTGTTTTCTTTATTCCTTCTGCATTTGTAAAAAGAGAACAAATAAAAATGTTCTGTAAGCTTTGCTACGTTTTTTAAAAATATAATTTATATGGCACAGTTCTATTTGGTGTAATTTTTTTATATCCAAAATATAGAGGTCTTTAGAATAGAAGAAGAAAAGCTGCATATCTGAGTTTAAGATAAAATAAGATGATCTCTCTGACAGAGACAGCAGAAATGATGTGATATGACAGTTGCTGTAGCAACACCACCTACTTCATGAAAATCAGAGTTAACAAGAGTGTAAAAGGTAAAGCCCACATAATTTTCCAAGCCTATGAATTGTTGCTGCCCTCAGCTTGCAGTGCTTTCCAACTCTCCGGTGTTTCTCCTTCCATTTGGGCACAGATACACCTTTTTCTGCATGGCCAACTCTTGCAAACCCGATCCTGTATTCAGCAGGGGCACATAGTGGGAGTTCTGCAGGGGCAGTGAAGCCTGCAGTGTCTTTGCCTGCAGGTGACCTGGTGAATAAGAGGAAAATAACACGAAGGATTGTGTCGTGTCCTGTCCTCCCCCCAAATCCTCTCAAAAGCCTTGGACAGTAAAATACTGTAAGGCATATGCTGTCTCACAGGTATCCCATATAGAGAACGGGATGACCGCTGTTGTAAAAAGGAAGCCAGACCAGTCAATTTACTTCTGTGGGAATCAGCTTTTAGTAAAGCACTGTTATATTTAATATAAATTGTAAGTATTGTAGAAACTGAAGGTGTCAAAGGTAGGTACATTGGCACTTTCGCCCCTCCCAAGTAAACCTGAAATAGTGGTGCTGCATACCAGTGATACGTTGCCTGTGAAAGTAGGAAAACGCATTGTTTTTAATCAGAGTGGTGTTGAGCTGGTTGGCTGGCTGCTGGGGAGCACTGAGTACAGCGCAGCACGCAGAGGGCTTTGTTCCCGGGCGGGCAGAGACTTCTACGAAATTACTGTATTCGAAGGGGTAGAAGGGTCTCTGTTCAAGAAATGTTTCAGTGCCAAGACATTGTTTGAAAGTTATTTGGTGTGTCTGGATTGGCACTAATTTTGAAATTTGCGGCTATGGTTACTGGAAGAAAAATACTTTATTAAAAAATACAGTTACTGTATACTGGCTGCCATCAGCTTACACTTTTCTTAATGATAATTTTCAGTGAACAGTCCTCTATGTTTATGTACATTTATAAAATGCAGACACATATGTTTAAAAGCTCCCATATGCAGTGAAACGGTAAGTGATTTGCCAGTTCACATTGGCCTCAAGGTTACACTCAAATATATTTTTATTTTTAATATATTGACTTAATTTGTTGTTAATATTTTTGTCATTGATTGGCAACGGAGAGCCACGCTGTGTGTGATAGCAAAAGTAAAACCTCTATTACTTGCAAATTGGGGAAAAGAGTTTGAAGGAAACAGCAATCTCAAATGGCAGTCAAGTTAAGTTTTACTGATGCGTTTTGCTGAGATGCCTCCTGAAGGCATCACAATAAATGCACTACTCAATAGATGGAAGGAGGTTTGACTTTTGTGTCTTGGGGCATTTTCACTTCATTTTTGACATAGTTCAAAATCTTCGCAGGTTCCGCATAACTGTTGTATTCAGAACATGCATACATAGTGTGTTCAGTCTCAGTTCAGGGCTATGGACAGTTTGCAGAGGAGATCACAAGAAGGAAAATAAGTATTAGGATTCCAGGATTTCTTCAAGAAATAGTCCATTGCCACCCTTTTTCACTGCTACTGTTTTTAAAAGATAAAAACATAAAGATTTTGGTATGTGTTGCTTTTTCTGGTCACTTTTCCCTCAGATTGTTGGCTCGCTTTGCCTTCATCTTTCTATAAAAATGTGACTGCTGTTCTTAGGTGCAGAAATCTCTGCAGACGTTAGTTTGGTTTTTGAGACTTCTCAGCATAGTAGTTTCTTGCCATTTTCTGGTGCTAGATGACTCTCTCATGTTTAGAATTGAATTTGTAAGACAATGTCTTGCCCAGCGTTCAGTGTTGTCATTTCTTTTAATCGGACTTGCTTTTTGAAGTTCCCTGTTTTTGTCTATGTCTGATGTGCCACAAAAACCTGTATTATGCAGCAGCTGTAAAGAAGTAGTTACGGATACACGGGTAACGTCCGTATGCAACAGTCTTTTCTCTGGGAATTTTCCCTAAGCTGTGGTTACGTGTTCCCTTCCTCCTCTGACCCATTTTTCAGACTACCCGAAACTGATGCATTTGTATACTTTGTAAATGAAGATAAATGTATCAATAGAGAACAAGATACAACCACACACCCTTGTGCTTTCTTTTGTGTGTGCTCATTGGGAATAAAACTAGTATGTAAAAGCAAATGAGACTCTGCAGTTATTGGGCTGTAACAAACCAAATACAAGTTTTGGGGTTTTGCTGTTTTGGGTTTTTTTTCCAAAACATGTTAGAGGGTCCTAATTTAAGTCAGAGAGAAAACAAAATGTACTAAGTCTTACTTAGAAGGTTATGGGAACAGCGTGTCCCCATTCTGGCATCTCTACTTCTTAAAATGTTATTATTTTATACAAATCATCGTGTATAAAGCATCAATTTAGTTTTGTCACATAAAGACTGTACTTTGTTTTAGTGAACAAAAAATGTAAAAAAAGTAAAAATAAAAAGCTACTTCAACAGATAGTTCAGATTTGTGCGTACTGAACAGATCAAAAGAGAAGGCGAGATTTGCAAGTTGCTGTAACTCTGCCCAGTGACCCCTTTTTCTTATATTCGGAAAGCAGCTGATAGCATCTGTTGTCTGTCTCTCAGGCTTGCCATTAGCTGCTGATTGGGAGTTGGAGGAAATGTACCTGTTTCACGTGGCTTTTCCATGCCATTTGAAATCTCACTTGGCTGTGTTTTGATAACACACCCAAGCAGGATGGGCTTGGGTACCAGAACCGGGTAATAGATACGTGAGTCATGGGTGGCATATGCTTTCAGGATTACACGATGGCTTTTTGCAAGACCTGTTTACTGACTGAGAGCATGCTGTTCTGGGTGTTCATTAGCCAAATAAATAGAACAATGTGAGAGGAACTTACTTGGTCTGGAGTCTTGCAGAGCACGTTGGCAGTGGCATGAATGCATCTTGAGGACAAGCGTTGTCTTTGTTTTGAGTGGTATTCCACGTGAAGGCATATTTAGGGATGCCATATGAGGCTTTTATCTAAAGCAGGGTCTCTATCTAAAATCTGCTGTTTGAGGTTGGTTTATTAATGCTGGGTATGTAATTGTCCAAGGAAAGAAAAATGGATCTTTTTGTCTCCTTCAGAACAGGTTAACAATTCTGATGCTTCTCTGGAACCTTCCCTTTAAGAAAAGAAAGAAGAATTGTACTTTTTGAGGAACTTTACTGTATGCGAATTGCCAATTAACGAAAATATACACAGATATGCCAAAGGATGTCACGAAGCTCCAATGCACCAGAGAATATCAACATCTTGAAGTGAAACGTGCTTCTAAGCCAAGTGTAAATCAAAATGAAATACCTGTCTGAACGTTCTTCCCTACAGCTTCTCTTCAGGCCCTGTCCCCACTGAATGCCATTTTGGCCTAGCTTTGTAAGGAAAGCAGCACCCTATGAAAAATCAGAAAAGCATTTAAGAGGGCTGTGGATTTCATGCTTTTCAAGAATTTGAAAATCCCTGTGCAGTGTCCCAGGAGCAGGTTAAACCTGTCGCTTTCTGCGTGTAGCACGTCTGCAAGGGAAATGTTCAGAACAGGAATAACTACTTTCAGACCTCTTGCAGTTTGGTTGTCAGGGGCTGGTTTGGGAGGGAAGGAAAGTTTGATTTCCTGGTAGCTGTCAGAAATGGGGCCTCACTGAGATAAGTGCTGCCTTCACGCAGGCTAAAGACGCGGTAAGGTTTTCGGAGTATGGATCTTACGGAAGAGTAGAGTCTTAAGTCCAGTAGACATAGTGGAAAATTTTAACTGGTGGTGCCTCATATTTATTTGTTTATTGCTTTTGAAGGGCAGAATGTTACTGGCACAGCAGGCATAGCATATTACATGCATGTTATGCTAACCACATGCAGGAGTTGCGAAGTCAAGCCCTCAAAAGCCTGCAAACACTCGACCGAAGGCCACATGTGCGGCTTCAGATAGCACCCCCCCGCCCTCCTTGTCTGCTTGGAGATGCAGGTTTTAATTACATTATATCCTCTTTTTTCCCTTTTCCCTTTTTGGATGCAGAGGTCAGACCAGCTCTGGGTTGAATCAGGGCTGTATCAGGAAGGAAGCGGTTGTCTGTAGGATCTTGGATCTTGACCTCATTTACTGCAGATGTGAGAGGATGCGAGGAACGGCAGGAGGAGAGGGAAAATCTGGCAGGAAAGACAGAAGGATTTTGTCTAGAGAGACTGGATTTTGCCACGAAGTTTCAGCAGAATTGTGAGCAAGCCACTTGATTATGTGAGCTTGTCACACTGCGTGTTTGCTTCCCTTTTTGTGAGGAGCCTAGTTTGATACCTTGGGTAGCCCTCACTTGTGTCAGTGTACAGCCCCCAACCTGCAACAGAAGTTGGTGAGAGTTGATTTGAAATGCAGCCAATGCCTATAAAGTTAGCTAACCTGAGAGGCTGGCTGTGTCCTTTTGATTTAAAACGTCTGTACTTCTGTCCTTCACCTGCAAAGAGGAAGTGCTGCCCCTTCGTTCATGGGGGTCTTGTGGGAAAAAAAGTGTTTCTGTGAAGCACGCAGATGCAGTAGTCGTCAGTGCTGGAGGGAACTCCTGAAAAGTTGCTGATTGTGCCTCTACAGGAGGTTGGAATAATTTGTGGCAAATAATGTATGGGTCCATTTGGATAAATCAAAATGGGTGAAACAAGTGACTCCTGAATGAGGAAAGAATCTGAAAAAAGTAGTATGTGATCAAAACTTTAAAGATTGTTGCAACCATGACTGTGCTTCTTAAAACAACTCTTGCATTTAATTTTAAAAACAAATTGAAAAGACAACCTGGATTTTCCCATGTGCCACCCCTACAACAGGCACATTGGAAATGAGTAGGAATGGACCTGGCAGCACCCCACAGCGTGCTGCCGCTTGGACTGAATAGAGGATGACAACTTACTCTCGCTGTAAGGAGCTGAAGGGGGACAGGGAGCTTTGCCAGTGCACTTCACTATTTGCTGATAGCAGAGGATCTGTGGGACTCAGGAGTCTGGAGCTGCATCTGCACCATCAGCACAGGCACTCTCCTGCCCTGTTCCCTTCAACGATGCTTCCCTTCTGAACACATTCATCCCAGCCTTTGCCGAAGCAGCCTTCCTCTTCCAGGCACTTCTGCTCACCCCTTCGGCTCCCAGTCTCCCTCATCCTCACCTTCCCCACCTCCTTGCCCCCTTCTCAGCTTTCAATCCTGATCGCTTTCTCACCCAGCCTCAGCATGCTTGCAGTAGCTAGATTTTAAGGCGGCAAACAAAAGGGAAATGACATTGATCCAGGAGCTGCTGCCCTCTCTTCCAGTGCACAGGCCACCAGCACAGTTCAGTGAAAAGTTTGCCAGAAATTTTTAACAGGTTCAAAACAAAGTATTTTTGCTGAACCTTTTTCGGGAAACTTTAGAACCATTTTGGCAGAAACATAATCGGCGCATACAAATCCAAACAGAATGGTTGAAATCTGGCAAAGGTCTAAGGAACTGAAGACAGCATCCTCTAATGGGAAGTGTCAGACAATCTTAATAAGGCTACCAGTCCTGCCTGTAATAATACTGTAGAGGCCCAGAGCGGGAGGCACACAATGCTGAGAGGGGAAATGGCAATTCTTTTATAATTAAATGCACAAGGTTTGTAAACAATGCTGATATCTTTAAAAAGTACACGTTTTAAAAACACTTTTTGTGCCAGTCTTTTAGAGTGTGTTAAGAGCTGCGAATATGTTGTGGTTGCATTGGATTAAGACCCTTTTTTCCGCAGGAAGTGTTTGCAGTCACCCCATGTTTGGCAGCATCAAGTTTGTGTAAGATAAGAAATAGAGGCATGCCTGTGCCAGGGTGGAGCACTGGTCAAAATACACTGATCTCCTGTTGCTTCGGAAGAAAATAAAGCTCCTCTAATAACTGCTTACATAAATACACCCAGGGGTGAAGTGTCGTCTTCACCCCCAGGCAGAGAGTGGTTGCTTTTGTCCTGCTATGTGAGGGCTGGAAGATCATGCAGTGTGGCTTGCCATTCCCTTTAGTGCTAGTATAGATTATGGTCTTGCTATCCATGTAAATATTTCAGTTTCTGGAAGACACTAAAATCCTAATAGTAGGGAAATTAGGTGATGCTTATAGTATTGTAACTGAGGAATTATAACCTGACAAGATACTGTCCTTAGATAAATCTTGGCCTCCAGAATACTCCTTCTACTTTACTGCCTGTGGGGATTTTTGCCTGTCTGGATTCCTGCACACTGCCTTACGTTCTGCATTGAGATAACTTTTCCTAGAGGCTGAAGGAGTTAATGCAGAAACAGATGACAGATTAGTCTGGGACAGGCTGTGATTTGGAGTAAGAGAACTATCCCAAATAGCTGGCCAGCTGCCAAGCGGATAGACGATTTGGAAAACATATCGGCAGAGCAATGGGGTTCTCTGGTGCAGCTCTGGGTGAGGATTATCTGTCAATTTAACTGCTGTGCTATATAGTCTGACTGACGTACCCGAAGTGCCTTTAGCTTATATAAAGAAAAATTATTAGCAAATACATATTTTATCTCTGGGCTGCTAATAAATTGAGTAAGAAATTTCTCTTTTCTTTCCCTCCAACATATGTCTAAAAAATAGGGGAAAATATTTTGATTAGAACATTTCCACTCCCTTTTCTTTTCTTTTTCTCGTCGCTGTTCTCCAGCCAGCTGTTGAACTGATGAGAAGTGTGGAAGGGCTGTGAGAAGGGAGATTTTTCTGAAAATCAGGCACATTTCTATGGGAGTTGAATGATTCAAAATTGAGTTCCACATAATTCACCGGGGATCTCTTGCAATACAAATAAGAAGTCTGTCAAGCAGCGGTGCAGTTGAAGAGGTTATTTCCGTCTTAACTCTCCTGGGCACAGCTGGTAGGTGGGATGTTTCAAAAGGGGGAAATTAAGAGTCAGGATACGGTGATTGAGCTCCCCACGATACCAGATCAGCATTTTTGGTTTTGTATGCTACTATACTTTTGAATTGTGCATTTTAATTATTGCAAGCAATTAAAAACCGCTATTTTTTTTACCAGCCCTTCGCTGACCTAGATGACACAAGTGAATGGCCTCAGTCCATTTCTCTTTGAACAAGGAACCACACTGAAAATATTGCCATTACATTGGACTTCCTCACTGGCAGTCTCTGCTGGGAGGAGGAGGACTGAAAGGGTTAGAACAGCCAACTTTCTTTCAAGTCCTTCTTTCTGGAAAATTTTTTGCTATTGCTAATATCTGCCAGAGCAACACCAAGAGCATTAGTTGAAGGCAAGATGTTGGGGCAGCCGTAACTGCTGGGGTTGTCAGAACCTGCTGATTCCTTTGCCAGGAGACACCTGGAGCTGTGTCTGTCCTGGCATACTCAGTGTTGCTTGAGTGGAGCTCTACAAGTGGGAAAGTTTCCAGACAAAAGGCCAGTGTTGACATAGTTGTGGTCTCTCCAGGCCATGGTTGAGACACATCACTAGGGTGGTATGAGGGGAAGTTTCCATTAACCATTGTTCCCAGCTTGCATCCACCACCACTGTGGAGTTCTGCAGCTGGATTTCCAAAAGAGCTTAATGCTCAAGAGCTCTCCTTTCAGCAACTTAAATAGAGGGGCTAAGTTCTTTCCAAAACACTTGGCAATCGTCAGCCCCCATTGAGAACAAAGCTAAGCACATTAAACAGTCCAGCCACTTCACTGTTGTGAAAATTTGGCTGCTGTTGTGAGCGCAGAGTGTTTAAATAACACAGAGACTGGCAACAAAGGCATCTGGCTCCCAATGCTGAGCAGCGAGGTGCTTTACCTTCACCCGGCCTTGGCGGCTGGTACTGTAGGCTTCCTCCTTGGCTGATTCCTTGTGCATCACAGCCTCTGACCAGCTCTTTCTCTGGATGTTGTGACAGCTGTGAAGCTTGCTGATGTGAGGATTAGTCGGCTGCTGGGCACATGACGTTCAGATTGCTGTGCTTATTTGACCTACCTCTGATTGCGAGGAATTTAGTGCATAAAAATAACACGCTGAACAAATTTGGCAGAAGGATGCACAGCTACAGTGCCGTGCACACACGGGGAGAGGAGTTTGGGGAGCAATGTAACGTGAGGCCGTGTACTGTACTCCTGCAGTAATAGCAGTGCCAAGTCCAGCGCAGCCCACACTGTTGTCTTGGGTTACAAAGAGTTCCAGCACCACATAGACCAGTAAACTAATAAAGACAGGTTCCTGGCTTGTATTATTGGCAAAACTTGATAGAATAAATAAAAAGATACCAAGTGCCAGGAATTGCCTAATGTAAAATGCTGGACAAGGAAATACTGTTTTTTCTACCTGGCGTTTTAGACACCCTTATTAACTCTGTTGTTCTCAGTGGAGTTCCTGATCGTTTACAGGAGCGTGATGGAGAGAACAGAGAGTCAGCCTGCATAGACTGATAGAGGTGTGCGTGCAGTGTGTGTGTAGGAATATCTTACAGGGCAGTAGTCTTCAGGCTCCTAGGTGATAATGTTTAGCTCTGTGCATGATTTGTTCAGGCTTTGCATTAGTGAATAGCGTTCACCTTGAATGAGCTTCACATTGGCACCTGGGACATCTTACGTTTGCTGAAGGACCAGGTCTTTAGCAGTGAGAGCTTCTTAGACCGGGGGAAGTGAAATGTGTGCATGTAGGAAGCAAGGCAAGATCTTGATTGCTGTAGGTTCTTCTCCCAGATCACCTTGGAGATGCATCGCTCTTTGCTTTATTTTGCTATTGCATTGGTAAGATGCAATACCTCAATTTCCCGTGTTTAAAAGGAGCATTTTTGCCCTTTATTTTTTCAGAGAGATTGTAAAATTTCTTGAGGCCAATGATTACAAAGCTCATGTAATTGTGCAATATGGCATATTATAGATAAATGATAATATGTAAACGGATACCGTGTATCTAGAACTTCAGCAATATTTTGTTTAGGGCAATTAGAAAGCTGGGGCAGATTTCACAATCCAGTTGACTTTTAGAAACACTCTGCATGCTCACCAGAAATATAATAAAAGTATTCAGAGCTAGTGTCTTGCTTCATTTTTATCTGTATTACAGAATTTGTGAGATTTGTACATGCGTATGTCTATATATATTTGTCTGCTCTGGTACAAGCATACTCACATCAAAGGAAGCTTTCCTGCATTTAATCCTTTAAATAAGCCTGTTTCTGCCAGCCCATATATCTGAAATGAGATTAGCCATCCATTTAAAGCAAGGCTACAAGAATGCCTTGGTGCATTGAGCCATTTGGGCTGGCTTTAAAACAGTCACTAGCCTGGGTTTCCCCACCACCACCTTTAGACATCAAAATGTTTTAAACACACATGCATTAATCGCAACTATCTCCAGGGAGAGCTGAAGCGCCTGCTTGTGAAGATCCGCCATGCAAACAAAGTCGAGCAGGCGGTACCCTTTCCCATAGCCTTTCCCTGTAATTCCTTTTTGCTCCGCTTGCTGGAGCATGCGGGGCGTGGGCTGAGGAACACAGCCATCCCGTCCCGTGCCGCAGGCCCTGTGGCAGTCGGGCAAGCTGTGGTTTCTGATTTTACTGATGAGGCACAGCAGGAAACGTCAAGTTTTCAGCACTGAGGTCTTGCCAGCGGCGTGCCGGGTCGGCAGGCGGAGGAGGAAGCGCTCTGCTGTTGGTACAACACGGGTAGCGGGATCCTTTCCTCTCGCTCGCTCTCCTATAGATGTATATCTATATCTTTGATCCTCCTTTTCTCTTCTCCCAGGCCCTTACTAGCCTTTCCTGGAAGCTGATTTTATCAGTGCTGTTTTAAAATATGAGTTACAAAAGACAAGCTCTCTGTTAGCAAGCCCTGGTTTGCACAGTGCAGTTTCCCCGTGCATTTCCTATGCAGTTCCAATATTGTTGCCGTGATCTTCTAGATTAAAATAAAAACTACATTGTCAACACTGGCCTTGGTTTGGATTAGAAATGACATTTAATGTTTACCATTTTACACCCTAAATATTGCAGATGCGGGCACAAATAAGGAAATATTATGCAGTCACAGGATGTTTGTGTAGTTATTATGAAAGCCATTGTATCTCTAAAGTCAAAGTGAATTAGCTAATAGCCAAAATTATAAAAGGATATCTGCTTCAATCAGAAGTCCTCCCTCTGAAGTCTGTGAGGCTTGTACTTCTGAGGCATGTGAAAACTTCTGAAAATTCTGCCCCCGGGGACAGTCCATGTTTAGGCAGCTGGCTTTAGGATCCTATTTTTGGAACCTTTGGTTGAGATTTTAAATTGGATTTTTAGTGGGAATGGTGCCTGAACTGGTGCTCTGGGATCTTGAAGGCTATATCTAAGATTAAAAAAAGAAAAATGGGGGGGATATAATTCTTTTCTGGGGGTAGGCTCCTTTTTATTAGATTTTATACACCATTGAAGAGCAATGTGGCATAAGTAAGTGTTCTTTGATTTTGCAGAGTATCTTTAAGTAGTCCTTGTAGCCTTTCACGTTGCTAGTTTTCTTCACTGTCTTTTAGAATATCACCGGTAGGATGTCATAGAAAATAGCAGTCTCCTTAGTGGAGTGCATCGGTACAGCTTGAAAGTACATTTTCATGAGGTGTTGTCCTATTGCAAGTACTGTACATTGTTTGATTGTAAATTAAATGTACCCTCAAAGGTGTATATGAAGAAGTCCGTGTATGAGGAAATTGGGAAGGATTACAGTATGGTGGATAAATCGGAGCTAAATGACAGTACTTACGATTTGTTCCTGAGGATGTGATCTTAATGAAGTGGCACAGGTTGGAGCAATATGTCTTCTGCCTGCAGTCTAGTGCAACTCAGTGTTGGATTCAGTGATCTTATGTGGGCATCCAAGATTAGCAACCAGAATTAGGAATCAATTCTGAAAATAATGGCATGAGCATGTCCGGATCTGAATATGCACCCTACAAAATGGGCAATCTAATATTTAGCAAGAGTAGATACCAAATTTACAGTGAAAGCTTAAAGAATTATTGCTTGTAAAGTATTTAGAGATCTTCTAAAATCCATGTTCAGCAATATTATTTACATATTTTCTTCTAACATAGGTGAATTTATCCTTTATTTCTGTAGGTCAGATCCTGCCAGCAAACCGAAACACACCAAGTCCCATTGATCCTGAGACTATCCAAGTTCCTGTTGGCTACGAACCTGACCCTGCAGATCTTGCTCTTTCCAGTATTCCTGGCCAGGAGATGTTTGACCCTCGTAAGCGCAAATTCTCTGAAGAAGAGCTGAAACCACAGCCGATGATTAAGAAAGCTCGCAAAGTCTTCATTCCAGATGACCTGAAGGTAAATTGGAACTGGTGACGAGGTTGTTTGTACAGACTCTATGACAGTTACTCTGAGATAATAGGTTTGGAGCATGAATCTGTTTTCTCATGTAAGGTAAATCTGCCAGTCGAAATACAACTTTGTTGTAGGATAAGACTGTTAACGGTTCTGAAAAAGACTGAGGGGAGGATGTCCCTTATCAGTTATGCAACAGTTGAAATTCATGAGATCAACATTCATTTCCTTTGTATGCCAGAAACTTCCTGCGTGACCTTGGACAAGCTTACTTTGTCCCATATTTCCCACTTATGAAACAGTCTGATCATGTTTCCTTTTCATCTATCCTCTGCCTGTCTCATCAGCACAGACTGTGAATTTTTCAAGGAAGAACCCATCTCTTACAGGGTCCATGGAGGTCCCTGATAATGACAGAATGAAGTATATTGTGTCTTGTTTGGAAGTTGCTTTAGCTCTGTGTTTAATAATGAATGGGAACACTATAGCAAACACTGCTAATCGAGGTGAAAGAATCTAAACTAGTTGTAGGAAAACTGAACAAAATTATTCTGCCGAGAATTCTATTTTAATACAATATTTAAAAGATATAATAATAATAATACAGTGTTTAAAAAGAAAGAGCACCCTTGTCTGTGCCTCTCACTGCTTCTGAGATGTGAAGAGCAAAGAGCATGAAGAGAGCAGAACAACTTGATCAACTGATTCAGCTTATCAAAGAACTGTGAAAATTGTCATTATTTGCAAAATTCTATCCCCAGTATGTGATTTCCAAGAGGACCTTTTTTTATCAGAGGCAGTCAGTGCAGAATTTCATTCTACTGTTGCTGTTGCCCCCCAGAACACAGACTGAAAGCCTGTTGGAGTTGGTGAGAATCTCTGGCTGTGCGTGCGAAGAGACTGGGATGCCATGTGTTTACACCAGATTGATAGCATTAGGGAGAGTAGCTGACGCTATTCACTATTTTTATCCCTAAGGATAATGTTGTGCAAGTTAAAAGCACAGAAATCACAATTCCGGTAGTGTTCAGGTGGTACGTTGCTGTCACTTTGCACGTAGTATCCTCAGCTTTCGTTTGGAAAGGTTTACCAATGCACCATGCCATTACTTACCTGGGCAAATTTTACTACCAATGATGCTCTGTTGGCGTCGCAGTGTGCTGAGAGGTCTGCCTAAAGAGAGGTGTTCGATACAGAATCGGCTGTGCGGGTGTGAGGAGACTGGAGTTTACCCCTTGGTGCCATTTGTCATTTTGTGATATCTCCTAGGTGACCTTACTTGTCAAAGCCAACTTTTGCCAAAGATGCTCTTGGACTGCCTCATGCCAGAGGTGGAAAATATCAGTGTCTTGCATGCAGCAGTGGGGCAGTTTTCAGCCTAAGACTGAACTGGAAGTTCAGGGTCTCTCGTTTCCCTGAGATAATCACATCAGTTGCCCTTGACTCATTTCAGAGTGCTTGACCCAAGTGCTGCTTCTGCCCTGGCATGTGGAACGGCTGTTGAGTTCTGGGGGAGGGTAAGCAGATTAGACCAGTCAATCGTCTCTGGGTTGCATGTGATTTTGAAATGCCAGCCTTACCTCTTTCAGGCCTGGATTAAGAGATTTGCTGTAGCGATTTGTTAAAATAAAGATGGATGAAGCCTAGGTGGCACACTAATAAATTGCTTAAAGCTGATTTTTATAGAGTGGAATGAGATGGGAAATTATAAACAAGATTTGGGTCATAGCTTTTTGCTGCATGCTTGTTTTTAAGAGGATTGTTGGGGGTCCCATCTAAGTACAGGTGAAGAGCAATTTAGAGGTATGCTGGCTCCAAATCATCATTGCTACATGCCTCGTTCAGCTAAACTAATATAAAGCAGTTGTAGAGTACTTCTAGCAGTCGTTTTGCTCTTGCTTTGCCTTTATGCAAGCAGCGGGAGAAGATGCAGAGCAGCGGTGCTAGGCCTGGCATGCTTCGTGCTGAAAGACAGAGGAGTGGTGGGGTGTATGTCTGTTCAGGGCAACATAGGAGCAGGTGGCTCCTGGTCCTTGTAGTGGGTATGGAACTGTGCTACCACGCTTGGTGAAACAAGAAAGCCACACGAGCAATGTAAGCATATAGAAATGGAGGGATGACTCTGGGAGGGGAAGTTTGAGCTATATGACTTGAGCAGGCAATTTGAGGGTTGAATGGCTGCATCACTCTTACTCTGCAGGGGACTGAATTTCACTTTTCGTGAGAGATTCTGCCTACTTTGTATTTACTGAGTTGTTCCAAATTGCTATAACTCTAATTCAGTTTCAAAGCAATGTTGAAGCTGCCGTTTCACTGAAGGCCACTTCGTTTGAAGAGTGGAAAAATCAGGTGAAATTAAGTCGTGACTTTAGAGCCATTGATGCACCAAAGGCGATCTCCTGGCGGCAAGTCTTTAGGGATAACACTTTGGGAAATGTTAGCTTATGAAACTTCAGAGGTTAGCGGACCTATTTCTGGTAACTGCTTTTTTCCCCACAGTCAAAGCCTATTGTACTAATCTCTTTGTGGATGGTACCAAAGCAGCCATCCTTGTTGTGCCAAGGAATCCTCTTCCAGGGACTTGCTGTTCTAGGGTGCACACAGGAACGCTTTGGGGCTCTGTAGAGAAAGCTTTGAACAGAGAGAAAGAGCTGAACCATAGACGAAATGGATGATACCAACAAACAGAGTGAACCAGGTGTTGGCTGGCAAAGATGAGCAGGGACATACAAGAGGTAATTAGCACTGCTCCAGCAACCGGTAGAGAGTGAATCATAGCATGCGAAGGTGGGTGTGCTAACTAGGTCAGTGTAGATGTGAGATGAATTGTACCACTGGAATACTGCTTCATTTTTCCTTGGAGGAATTCACAGTGAAGAGCATGAGGGAGTTAGCGTAAACATTTTGACAGAAACATGGGCAAGCATCTGTGCTCCTTGGATGGATTACGCCATGTAAATCTGTAACTTTTGTCCCAGCAGTGCCTGGCACTGTTGGGGCTCGCTGGGCCAGGCAAGCAAAATGTGCTTGTGTGGAGTTAAGCCATCCCCAGGCCGGAGGCTGTGGCTAAGAGCACATCCTGGTGGCCGCTCAGTTTACTGAAATCTAATATCTTGTTTGTTTCTTTCTGTGTTTAATGAGCAGGATGACAAATACTGGGCAAGGCGTAGAAAGAACAACATGGCTGCGAAGCGATCGAGGGATGCCCGCCGGCTGAAGGAGAACCAGATCGCCATCCGCGCCTCGTTTCTGGAGAAGGAGAACTCGGCTCTCCGCCAAGAGGTGGCCGACTTACGGAAAGAGCTGGGCAAATGCAAGAACGTCCTTGCAAAGTACGAAGCTCGACACGGCCCCCTGTAAATTCAAGGGGGGGAGTGGGTTTTTTTTCTTTTTTCTTTTTTTTTTTTTTTTTTTTGTTGCGGGTTGGCATTTGAATAGATGGACAATGTGTTTCCTGTTTGATAGCACCACACCCAAACCAACCTTTCTGTCTTCAGCACTTTACCAGAAGCAGAAACAAAACTGACTTGCGTTACTTTTTTTGTTTGCGTATGCGTGTACCTGCGTATGTGTGCACATGTGTGTTCACACGTCTGTATATGTGTGTGCGCGCGCTTGTGTGTGTGTGTGCATGTGCGCGCGCGTGTGTGCGTGCGCACGCATCTCAGCACTTCCCATTTTTATGAAGCCCTCTTCAAAGGGTGCCACATTTTTACCTGGACTGTTGAGAACCGCCATAGTAAGCTTTTTATTATATTTTTTCAGTGCTGCTTCAGAGTAGGGTTTTTATGTTATTGTAACCAGTTCCATCCTCCTGATTTACTTGGAAAGATCCCAGTATAAATTATAAAAAAAAAGGAAAAAAAAAAAAAGAAAAAAGAAAAAAAAGGCTGCTTCAGAGTAGGGTTTTTATGTTATTGTAACCAGTTCCATCCTCCTGATTTACTTGGAAAGATCCCAGTATAAATTATTATAAAAAAAGGAAAAAAAAAAAAGAAAAAAGAAAAAAAAGAAGATCTCAGTTTTTTGGAGAGTAACAAGCTATTGTTTAAGTATGTCTAATCAGAAAAGTTAACATGCTAATAAAGTGCACAAATAATTTAGTACTACACTGCAGAAATATTAATTTATAGATTGCTTTTGTTGTATTTTCAGTTTTGGTGATAATTGTCTTCAGATTTAAAGTGCTGTTAGACTGAGTTAGCTGTACTCATTATAGATCCCATAATGGCTTCTCTATAGCTATTAAGGTTCCTTTTCTTTCCACGGACCCCAGGTAGGTAGGAGTACTGTTGGTAGACCACAGAGTGTGTATTTTGCACTGTCTGTACCTGAAGCAATAATCCTATTGTACGCTAGCGCGCATGCTGCCCGGATGTTCCTAGTGGACGTAGGATGGTTTCCCTACCCAACAGGAGTTTTGATGTCTTTAACAAAAAGTTAAAAAGTAAAAGACACATTAACGTGAGCATGCTAATTGTATCCCTGCTATAGGGAGCGCATGTATAAGAAGCAGGATAATTAGTTGAACGAGAACAAAATTAATAGTATCGAATCAGATCCAATGTCAAAATCAGAGGGGCTTTTCGGTTTTTGGTTAGTTATGCATTTCTTCAAGTTCCATTTTGTGACTAAAAGTTAAATAAATACCTAAATTCAGTTGTTTTTTCCCATGTTCTGTAATATATTTTCTGTGGATTATATCTTGCTGTTTTAAAAATCACTTTTATTCAGTTAGAAGAAGTCACTGGTTTGCAAAGTCCATTTTTCCTAGCAATTGTCGTTTTGAGTGTGACATGAACTGATGGTTCTGAACTTTCTTGTTTTAAACTCTCTATTTGCTTTTGAACACGTATGTTCTAAGATAAAGTGGACTTCTGAAAAATGAATGTAAGAGACACTGGTGTATTTCAGAAGGGGATGGTGTTGTCACATACTGTGGTTAATCCAATCAATCTAAGTGTTTACTATAGACCAAAAGAATAGATATTATAAAATGTATAAAGTTTATACAGAATAATTATAGTATGTTCGTTTTGTACAGTATTTTTCAAGTACAAATACTGACAATGTATTTTGAAAGACATATATATAGCAAAAAGAAAAAGCTATTCCATGTTTAAAATATATAGCAAAGATATATATTCTCCATTATTGTACAGAAAGGAAATGCTTAGGGGTTTGTTGGTTGTTGTTTTTTTTTTTTTTTAAATCTTTAATATTTTAAGCCTACCACTGGCACACCGGCATGTTCTATGCTTTAAATTAAATTTTTATGGAAGTAATATGGCTTTCCAGGATGTTCCATATTACTGAAAAAGAGAGACTTTATTATTTTCCATCAGAAACACATAAAGAAACTGTTTAATAGGGACAAAGCACAACACGGATTTTAGTCAACTATTGATTGGACACTACAATATTTTGTAAAGGCAGAAAAATAATATATAACTAAAAAAAAAACCTCATAGTCATTTCTAAGCTGCTGCTGCTGCTAGAATCTGTTTCCAGCTGAGATTTTTTTATAAATAGCTCTGTTCATGTATACCGTTGTACGTACTGCATACGGTTATTAACATGTGAGGAAAATATGGTGCTACATGTCTTGCTCACAGTTCTCTAAGTGTTTTGACATTATTTTCAAATAAAAAGGTTGTTCATTCCATTAAATCATTATTCATGCTTCAGGAGATTGTTACAAAGCACTCAACATCTTGTGCAGCATTAAAAATATCCTCGCATCAATGGCATCTTTCCAGTATTTTTCCTCAAACATACCCAACTGGTCAGCGTCCCTTAACGTGCAGTACTTGCCTGTGGACCATTTATTCAGCAAATTGAATTTCCATGTGCTGCAGCAAAGTTTAAAGCGTAGTAAGCTATTTTCTAAAGGTCAGTATAAGCACTGGATGCATGGGTAGAGAAATGAGACTGGCAGTGTTTGGCACAAGTCAATGTATCTGCTATAGCCACTATGAAATAAACTTTATTTTTTTTCCTTTGGAAGAAGCGTGACCGTGGCAGGGCTCAGCCAGCCGCTGCTGTGGATACACTTTTAGCAGCAACATAGCAAATTGCAACAGCTAATTGCCCTCACGATGATTATTCTTGCCTGAACAGCAGGAACGGTGCGTATCAGATCAGCTGGTACGTACCTAGCTAGGGCCATCAGTGGGTTGCATTGTGACCACAAAACTTTCTTTAACACGCAAAAGGCAGCTTGGAAAAAAATTGCAGGTAATTCTTTTGTTTGTTTTGGGCAGGGAAGGGGTGGGAGGTGGTAGTTTTTATAGGCTGGATGTCACAGATTTATTGTCGCGGCCACAGAGGAGCACAGAGGTTCCCAGCGGCTACCTCGTCCAGCAGCCCCAAAGCTGCTCAGGTGCCTCCTCGCCCCGTTCTGCCGCGCGGGAGGGCCGTCGGGCAAGCGTGCGGCTCGGGGGGCTGGGGGCGTGCTGGAGCGAGCGGGAAGGGCTGCTCAGCGTCAGCCAGGGCACCCGCCCGAGTGCCGGCTGGCGTCTTCTCCTTTTTGGGGGGGAAGGACTTTGGAGGAGCCTGTGGGACTTAGGCACTCACCGCTTACGGTGGGAGTTAGGTACCCTGGCTCCTCTGAAAAGCTCACCCTTAAAAAAAAAGAGAGGGGGGAAAAAAAGGGGGCAAAATATGTGGGCTAAAACTTGGAAAAAACCCCAGGTTCTCTAACCAGGCTGTCTCCCCAGAATAAAATCATTAACAGTAACAAATAAATAAATGAAAGTTTAGCTCATTTTCAGTTCCCAAGGACAGCTTAGCTGGGCTCGTCACACCTCTGATGGCTTTGTTGCTCATGAAGGAGCTTGTAGGTGTATGAAATTGTAATTTTATAAAAATAGAAATATATATATTTGCAGAATAATTAATAGCGTGTCTAAATAATTTACAGACCTCTATTAAACCGTAAGCATTGGTAAAATGCTTGTCTTTTTTTTTTTTTTTTTTTTTTTTT
>NW_008796178.1:334569-335899 GCF_000699145.1 Aptenodytes forsteri
CTGAAACTTAGAAACTGCTGAAACTTTCTTTTTAAAAAAAGAATGCCCTCTAAAAATAAAATTAATTTGAGACGTATTTGTGAATACGAGCACCTTGGGGCTCTCTGGGAAAGCCCGTGGCAGAGGAGGTGGGGGGGATTATTTTTTTCTCTTTTGAATGGTGCTGAAGTCACTAAACCTGGCACCATGGAAATAAAGTTCTGACTTGAATCCACAAAAGCAAGAAATTCAAAATGAAAGGAAGGCGCCTGAGCGAGGCTTCGTGCTTGACTTAGTCCCTACACGGGACCGGCACAAACGCGCTCTGCAACTGCAAGTGCAAGCGGGGACGAGCTCAGCGGTGCCGAAGGCCCCCTGACATTTGAATGTCTTGCCTCTGTGGGTTTGTAATAACCCCGATTACTGCTTTAAAACTGGTTTTGCATGTCATTTACAATAGAGATGTGCAGCTTCTTTTTATTTTGTTGATATTTTTTTATGTGAAGAAAAAAAAAAAGTGTATTAAAACTTACAAGTGATCAACCATCGTATTTCTGGCAACACCACAAGACAGCATCTGTTTAAATACAAGTTTAACAAATAAGATCAAATTAACTGTATGAGATGAAGTGGATTGCAGCCTGTATGCTGTTCAGCCCAATTTTTTTTTTTTTTTTTTTTTTGTTAATGTTTAATAAACTTTTAAATTTTTCTTCTCTCACCTGTGTGCTTGCTCTGGTGTATCAGGGGCTGGGCAGAGGGCTTTCGGGAGGGTCTAAAAAAAACCCCCCCCCGGCCCCAGGGCGGCGGCGGCAGCCCGGCTGCCCGAGTTAAGGGTTGGGTATAACCATACCAGATGTGTACTTAGATTGGGTGATATATTTCTAAAAGTGTAGTATATTTAGAACTCTTTTATCTTTTAATAAAGTATTTTACTTATATATAATAATATATAAGTATTAAAATTATGGTGTACACTATATGACATCATTTACATACATATATACACACACTTTATCATGAGATGTGATCATTTATTAGTATACAGTGCACACAGTAATACATCCATAAAAATTCTGTATATTACAGAGTATTTTTATTCTAGTTTATGAAATAACTCTACTTTTAATCACCACTAGACAATATTTTTTAATCTAAGACATAGCAGCTACTACATGCTTTTAGATATAGAGTTTATATGCAATACATAACAGCGAGCGAAAACCAGTACAAATAACTCACTGCTAACACTTTATACAAGTTAGTCATTACAATATGTGTGTACATGTATGTAGATAGAGAGTTCATTGCTATGAAGGTCCGGTTTTAATATGTTACGTTATGCACACAA
>NW_008796178.1:337584-338548 GCF_000699145.1 Aptenodytes forsteri
TACGTTTGTACCTGTATAGCCCCAGAGCTGGCTTTAGAAATAAGTTTAATAATTAATTATACTTTCATGTAGCATATTTAACGGCATTACTTAAGATGATTTTATACCTTTTTTTATACACACACATTTTATTGATAAAAGGTCTGCTTTTAAGATATATGTAATATAGTATGCACAGAGTGTGTGTGTGTGCGCGCATGCGTGCACGCCTGTGTCGCGCAGTCGCTCTCTCTGTATGTCCATATACGGATACAAATGTAATAATTAGCTTTCGTATAGTATATTTATCACTATTTACTCACTAATATACCTTTGTAATATATATAAAAATAATAGATTTTATTGCTCTAAAGGTCTGTTTTTATGACCTGTGCTATATTTTATGCACAAAATAGATTTGTCATACTACGCGCACGCACATGCACTCTCGCTTTCGTATGTGCGCTATTGGGTGTCCCTGTAGCTCTGTGCATTTATGTCTATATACAGTTGTTTATACAGATACAAACTCAGGTCTATTTTCATTCAGCATATTTAGCAGCATTTAATAATCTAGGTTTATAGTTATGTATCTATAATTATATATTTTATTGCTATAAAGACAATACATTATATGTTCTGCACAACGTGTAGTTGTTGTAATGCACGTGCACACAGCGTCTGTGTCTGTTAACGGCACCAGCAGCTGTAAATGCAGTAGTTTTAGTTATGTTTTCAGAAAACATATTTAGCATATTTTTAATAAAGTCATTTTATATTTCTATATGTAAAATAGATTTTAGCGGTACATAAAGGCATGCTTACAGGAAAATAATTCACTAAGATTTTCCTGGGGCCGTGCCCCTTCATCAGTGCCACCCCGCCCCGCCTGAGCCCCCCGGAACCAAACGCTGTTGGGTCCCGAGTCCCGCGGTGAGGCGAGATGCCCGTAACCACACGGTGCGCGTGGGGGGGGGTGGGGGTG
>NW_008796178.1:338947-366853 GCF_000699145.1 Aptenodytes forsteri
ACACACACACACACGTACATATATATATATATAGATATGTGTGTCTGTTTTTAAAGCAAACCTGCTGCAGGACAGGAGGTGGGGGTATGCGTGCGTGCCTCTGTGCGTGCGTGGCCCGCAGGCCGCCGCCGCTGGCTGCGGTGCCTTCCAAAGCACACGTCAGTTCATGGCGACACGCTGCTGCCAGGTTTGAGCCCTGTCGTTAGAGGGACTCTCGCCCCGTTAATAACACGGCACGGGCCATCCGCTTCCCAAAATAAGCCGAGGGTATCGATGCCTGTGAAACCCGCGTGGGGCTCGCCCGTCATCAGCCCGGCTGTCCGGGCATGATGAGACGAGAGAGACCCACACACACTGAGCATCACCACGAGGAGAAAGACCAAGGGCGGGGGGTGTGTGTGTGTGTGTGTGTGTCCCCTTGCGTGGGCAGCTCTGCTTGTGCACCACTGGCTGCAGGGGAACAGGCTCTTTTCCACTGCAGCATCACAGCTTTAGCTTATTTCCACCCCCCGCCAGGATTTTAGCCTTTGTGCAAGGAGCTCCAGCCAGCTCAGGGCACGTGGCCACACTGGCTCCACCAAGGTGCACGCTAGACTGAAGCCATCCAACGTCCCCATCCCATGTCCCCCATTCCACAGACTAGGGGCAGGTTGGGTCACTTCACCACCAACATTAAACAAAGAACATTAAACGGGCACAACCCCTCTCCCCACACCGTTAAAACAAAGTTGACAGTAACTCCCACCAGCGACAGATACTGGCCGGCCCCGCGTACCCACCCGAGGGGCCACCATCACCCCTTTGCTCAGCAGCACCCAAACCAGGGCTCAGGCCCCTCAAAAGTCACTGCATGGCTGCAAACCCCAACCCCCACGGAGCCACATTCTCCCCAAATACCACGACCACACCGGAGCCGGGGTACGCCGGTGCCCAGCGAGGTGCAGCCTCCTGTGCTGACCATAACCCAGAACCAGCTCAACCAAGGCAGCTTTTAATTGAGTTTTTAATCCGCCGGTGCCTGGTGCCCTCTGGAGGCCTGTGGGGCCGGGCTGCCCGCCCGCGAGGAGTCGCTGACAGAGAACCCCAGGACCATGGCCCCTCCGCTCCCACCACCCAGCTGTCCCACGCCTCAGGGACTGAAAATCCCCCGCCCCCGCCCCCGCCCGGCAGGATAAAGACATAAAAGACGGCATCACGTTTATAAAATTACCTCCAGAAACAGCCCACGTGAAATGGCTCAGGCAAGGCACTGCGGGGCTGTAAACCTCAGCACAGGGTAACGGGTCCTGCTCTTCCTAATGAGAAGCAGAGCGAGGAGAGGCAGCTCCCGTCACAGCCAGATTTTATCCTCGGTTCTGGACTGAGCTGGGGACGGACGGCTGCTTTCGGCCACTTGGTTTAAGCTCAGTTTGGTGGAGCTCCTCTTCCAGCACAGAGCTGTTTGGGCACAGCCCAACAAAAGCCACATGGGCCTGGGCACAATGCCCAAGACCAGATCCTCCTGCTCATCCTTCTCCCCAAACCCAGGCGACAGAAAACAAACACATCTTTACAAGATGCAAAGAACATGCTTTGGATTAGTGGCATTGACACCAGGGTGTCATTTATTTATAGTGTTGCAAGCACTGCTCGCTGGCGGGGACGCCACGCTGGCTTTGGAGACCCAGGCTCCAACGCAGCCAAGGCTTCGCACCACTTCTGGTGCCTCCAGAAGTCCTGAACGCAGGGACCCACACGCAGGGGCGGTGACTGCCCACCTCTGCCCACCATAAACCAGCCCATCCCCGAGGCGTCCCCTTTGCCGGGCACAGCCCTGCGCTGGTGGGGGCCCTGGTCTGCCGATGGGCGCAGCCGGCAGCTCTTCCAGGACTGGGGCACCCAAGGGTCCCAGTTCTCTCTCTTTTTTTTTTTTTTTTTAAAAAAAATGTCCCAGTTCTCTTTTTTTTTTTTTAATCAAGCCCCAGTTTTCATGAAACCTGACAACATTTAAGAAGTTTTGAGACTCTTTAGACCTCTATTATGCTTATCCAGCTGCTTAAAAAAAATTATTCAGGAAAGAAATAAACAGGCAGCCGTACCTGCAGCATGCCTGGCAGCCGTGTTGTCCACAGCAAGTCAGGCCAGTAAATAAAAGAGCCTTAAAGTGAGACCTGAAAGTAATAATCATGCCCGAGTATGACCGGTGTGTTTCTACTACACATTTGCATTTCATTTTTACATGTAATCATCCCTTAAACGTAAATGTGCATGAGAGAAATGGGAGCTATCCGTGGGCGCGAATGCAGAGCCACATTTCTTTGACAGCTACAGAGCGCCTTGATCCGGCCAGCGCCGACACAAGGGGTCACGCAAGAGCCGTGCGCGGCTCCCAGGCTCTGGCCTCGGCTCAAAACCACCACCAGTTTTTTCCTCCTTAATCCTATATCCTCCCTTGTGCGTTTCTCCCTCCGTGACGCTGCGGCAGGGGAAGAGACCCCGAAGCCGCACGGCTGGGGACTCACCCGGCCCTGTGGTGAGTGGCTGCAAGACCAAAATGTCACCAGGGGTGAGGGGACAAACGCAGCATCACCCCATCAGCGCCACAGCTCTGCCACACACACCCTGACGGCAGCAGGGCTCTCCCGGAGCACTCCAGTGTGAGATAGCGGGGACTGTAACCCCCTGGGGTGCTCACGGTGCCCGGGCCGGGGAACAGGGGCAACGTCTGCCCGAGTGTAAAACATACTTGGCCCTAAAAGGATGATGCTCAATCATTCTGCATATTAGTAGACCCAATTTTAGTTGAAAATATGAGAACTAGCCCCACTTTCAGATAGCAATCGATAGCCGGCTTTCACCTGGGACTGATGAAATGAGCCAGAGGTAATTTCTTCTAACAAAGACTTTGGCCCAGCAACCTCGTTCCTCTCACCTGTTTTACTTCTCCACCTGTCAGTGGAGTCACTGTTTTACTTCTCCACCTTTGCAGCCTTCAGCCAGAAACATCACCTCCAGGAAAAGACACGTTCGCCTGCTCAGCCCCGACGCTGTGTCTCAGCCCTGGAACCTGCACCCACGTTGCAGATGAGCTGCTCGCCCCGTACCGAGGCTGTGAGGTCCCAGCGGCCCCAGAGAAAGCGAGGTGGGACATCCCACGGTGGTGTGGGCAGGAGAGGCAGTGATGCCCATGCAGGGAAGGGACCTGTTGCCCTGCCCCGGTTTCGCAGCCCCTCGGGCGCTCCCCTGGCATTTGCCCCCCCCCGCCCTGACCCGGCAGGACGCGGCTGGAAGAATCAGTGTTCGGGGTTGCAAAATGGGATTGCAAAGGCAAAGGCCCCGGAGGCTGCGCTGCCGAGATGGCCCAGAGGCTGCAGCCACCTCAGCTGCAAATAAACAGCTTTGCCAGGCGCAGAGCCAGAGGATGCTGCTGGGTATCGGAAGGTTTAGTGAGGAAAAGTCGGACCCAGCACCTGGTGGGTCAGCCCAGGCTCCTGGCCAGGGCATTGCTCATATCCAGCACCCCGCTGCGTATTTCTGTGGCGAAGGGTCAGATCTGCTCCTCCCGGCACAAATGACGGACAAAGCGCTCGCTGCCCACCCGGGCACGTGTCTGTGCTGGCCGGTGTCGCCCTGTGCCAGCCGAGGGTGAGTGCCGGCGCCTCCCCCGCTCTGAGTCACCAGGGCAGGAGGCTCAGCCCCGCTTGCGCCACCGAGGACTGACCTTGTTGTGAGTGGGAAGAGTTATTTGCAGCGTGGCAAGTGCTTTGCTGCCGGACGGCAGCAAGCGTGTGTCTGGTGGGACCCCCAGCACATCCTAGCTGGAATACAGGGGATTGTCCTGGAGATGCTGCTGGGAGCTCTGTGGGAAGCAAGTGCAGCACTGGGGATGGGGGAGAGATTGCATTAAAATACTAAAAAACAAGCCCAGAAGTAAAAGCAAACCAGAATTAGTTTTTTAAAAAAAACACAACAAACCAACAAAACAAAAATCCCCATTCACACAACAACAATAAAACAAACCAATAACCAGAACAAAAACACTAAGAAGGAGGAGGAGGAAAAACAGCTCTCCCAGGATGCCGTGGGATGGCAGAGCTGGGAGAGGAGCACTTTGGCTGGAGCGGGACCCGGCCGTGGGCACGCAGTCCCTCGCCAAGGCGTGTTACAGAAATTACCCAGCCCATCCATTTAGCGATAGGATGAGAGGAAACGGCCTCAAGTTGCAGCAGGGGAGGTTTAGATTGGATGTGAGGAAAAATTTCTTTACTGAAAGAGTGGTTAAACATTGGAACAGGCTGCCCAGGGAAGTGGTGGAGTCCCCACCCCTGGAGGTATTTAAAAGACGAGTAGATGAGGCGCTTAGGGACATGGTTTAGTGGGCATGGTGGTGTTGGGTTGACGGTTGGACTCGATGATCTTAGAGGTCTTTTCCAACCTCAATGATTCTATGATTCTATTCTATGATTCTATGATTCTATCGCAGCAGCATCGCCGCACCCAGCGGCTCCCCGGTGGGTGCTGAGCACCCAGCTCCAGGCTCGCCCTCACTGCCGCCCCTCCGCTCGGCTGCGCGGCGCACGGCCCCAGGCTGCGGCCGGGTAGTGGGCAGGGTGCTCTGAAGGCTCCTGGTGTTTGGTTCCAGCTCCTGTTTCCCCCGACAGGCACCACTCGGCCAGACGCCATGTCGTATCTCTGCCGCGCCCTTAGGGCCGATGCTTTCACGCTCCCCTGTTGCATGACAGCTGACTGGGTGACTTGCAGCCCCCTCCCCAGGCAGCGACCCTCCCTCTCCCTTTCCTTCCCAGTCCCTCAGGCACTTTCCTCCTTTCAAGGTGCTGCTGTGCCCCAGGAGGGGCCCATTTCTCCTCCGCAGTGGTTCCCCTCTCGGCTCTCCGCTGGTTTCTGGGGGATTGGCTGCCCCAGGCTCGCTGTCGCTCTCTCCTGAAACACGGGGTTACAGCTCCTGCTTCCCCCCCTCCCTCATTTTGCACTGTCACTGATTTCTCATGTCCCTATGTCACATTATCAGCCGGGAAAACTGTGTCTGCAGTCATTCTGGAACACCCCCTGACCCTGTTAAACGAGGTGGCCGTGAAGAAAGATTGAAGGGATTGAGTTTAAACCTAGGGGAGAAAAAAGCAAGGGAAGAAGTGACAGTCTCCAGCTGAGGCTCTGCCTCTGAGCCCACTGCAGACAGGACAAGGAGTAACGGGCTTAAGTTACAGCAAAGAAACTACTGCTTGGACAGCAGAAAAGAAGTCTAAGAGGGCAGAGGGTGAAACACTGAAATAAACTGCCTGGGAGGATTGTGAAATCCCCATTGTTAGAGGCTTTTTAGAACAGGTTGGACAAGCACGTCAGGAATGACAGGCAGAGTTCGTCCTGCCTGCAGGCAGAGGATGGGCTAAAAATATCCGAGTCCCTTCAAGCTTTTATTTTCAGTGATTTAGCAGAAGGCTGATTAAGCTGCTCAGCACCACCATCAGCTTCAAGACAAAAGCCATTTTCATTCAGTCAAACATGTTCATATATGAAGACACGTATTTAAAAAAAAAATAAAATCCATATTCCCTTCCTAAACTAATCCTTAGCTTCCCAAGTGCATGGTTTTTAATTTGAGAAGATGGTTGAGTTCCCACAGCAATGACGTTCAGTCCTTTAGCATTTATGACACTACTAAATCATTGCTGTTTGAAGACCAACGTACCACGGGTTCCCCAAGTTCAGTAGGTGTCGTGGGTTGGGTTTCAGTGTTTCAACATCCTAATAACTACAGCTCTCCATCCAAACGCCCTGCGGTCTGGTCTGAACGTCCTGTCGGAGACGAGGCTCGGTCGCTGGCTGACCATGTCAAGGAAGCCGCATGCTGCGGCTGGTCACCGCCTGCACACCAAACCTCTGCATCACTCCTGGAAGCAAACACGACACACCAGAAAGCAAGACGACGTCTGCTGGAGCTAAACCCGCTAAGTCGGTAGGTCTCTACTAACGGCTTTTCACCTATGTGAAAATTTAAGGGAGATTTTCAAAGGCACCTAAAGGATTTGAGCGCACAAATCCACCGCCGGCAGGGCTCATGCTGCTAAGCAACAAAGACATCTGAATATATCCTTCGGAGAGCACACTAGCCTCATTAGAATCAATGATGTAACTTCTGTTACAAAACTGGTGCTGGCTTCACTACTAGCCTTTTGCAAGAGGATTTTGGTTCCCCAGCTTATCCTTGCTAACAAGCGCCCTGGTTCTACGAAGGGAACAAGCATTGCCACCCTTACTGCCCACAGGTGGGCTCACCACCAACAGAAGGAAGATGCCTGGAGTGAAAACAAGCTAGCAGACACCCAGCTCAGTAACAAAACGTCAGCCCGCTACATAATACTACCCAAACAGGAATTTGAAACCTCTTTTTTAAAGAAACCAGTACTTTCCCTAGAGGTTGGACCTTTAAGACTGAACTACTACGTTAGTTCCAATTGTACGTGGCACAAATACTCTGAAGGTGCTTCACCTCAAACTTCGTGGTGAATTTTCAAGATGGGCTGCAAGCACGTCCAAAACCCGACACTGAGCAGCCTGGGGGGTGTCTGGCCCCAGGCACAGCGTTACCACTACTAGTAGCTACTGCTTGTACCACAGTCAGGCAGCACCGGTCCTCCCAGCACTGCTGTAACACCAAATTAAAAGCATCCGAATGCTTCCAAATAGCCATTAGTGAACATTTCAGGTGTCTTATGTACGTTCCCTTTCCAGGCTGTGACAGCGCTTAGTGAATTTATTCAGACAAATGATGAATGAAACACTTCCAAATAGCAGAAGAATGACAGCGAGCAGCCTCTAGCTGTTGAAGAACAGCGGTCCCTGCCACCAGCTAAGCAACCTGCTCAGCGTTACGGGGAGGCACAAAGGCTGACAACGCCCACACCCCGGAGCCGGCAAGCGTCCGCCTTGCCATCCTGGTCATTCTTGTGTTAACTTTTTTTCGTTTTAATCTTACGACACCTATTGATGGTGGAAGCAGTTAGCGAGCAGAGACTAACATCCTGCATTCTTTTAAAAATAGCAAAGCACGGAGAAAAGACTTAGTCAAGCACATGATGTGAACACAACAGCCTCCAGAGAAATCACTGGCTAAATACACCAGACCTAAATAAAGAATTGTGTAGGTGACTCAAAGAGGTTTCCAAACAAGCAGCAGGGCCCTAAGCATGAGGGACATTTAAGCAAGAGGTTAACAGAAAAGCCTCTATGAAAAACTTCAGTATCTTCTCTTTAACTTGCTCATTCCAGCCCCCGACACACACACATTTCATCAAGCAGCAGCTCTAAAAACGCCCTGACACCCGTGTGATTTACGCAATTCACATACCGGCATGTAAGAGTTAGTTGCCAGCTGTGAAAATCATGTAAGAAACCAAACTGCAATTTATGATTACGACAGCGATAACCCCGAGCCACAGAAGCGCGTTACTCCATCCAGTGCCCTGCCAACATCGTGGAACCGCTGGTCTACGGAACAACCAGAACACCGCCTGCCCGACGCAGGCTTGGTGCTTCAAACCAGGCAAAACCCAATTAATCAGAACAAAGCTGTGTAAAGACACATTAAATGGAGCCATCTTGTCTGTCTGCTAACAGCGAGCAGTTCTGAAGATCTGGAATTTAGGTAACTTTAAAATTTTGGTAAACAACTATTTCAAAGAGTCTTTGAAGTATCCCAATTCTTACACCATACCTTCAATAGATCCAGCGAAGGTTGCAAAAACCACGTTCAGACACTCAAGCCTCCTTTGAGAGGACTTCATTATTTACCTAGAACTGGAAGACAGTAATACAATTTCTTGCCATAATCACGAGAAATTAAGGGGGGGGAGACAGAATCGGAAAAGAAGCCTGCTTTCATTACTGCTTTTGTTAACAGAAGGAAAAATTAATACTTTCTCTGTGCATTCCTTGCTGCTGTTGAATTAAAAACCAATACAATATGAAGAAGTGCACTCCAGAATAAATCCTTAAACAAATCCCTTCAGATAACCAAATTATTTTTTAGATGCACACAATATTGTGTTAGAAAAATACGACTTAGAAATGATGAGACTGAAAGTATCCAGTATTCAAAGTACCTGTTGCATCCTAGACACCCTCTGGAAAGGTCACCAAACCGCATGTTATCACTGCTTCATTTAAACTCGGCGTTCTTGGTGAACTTCTAAAACCTAGAGGCATAGAAAATACAGAAGCAAGCGCTTTTAAAAACACTTGCTTCAGGAAGACAACGAAATCGCATCTCTGCTACTGCAGCAAACGTTACTGGGAAAAGCCCTGTTGTTACTCCTGGGAGGAATCAGCTTGGAGAGCTGCAATTAGACGGGGAGGGGGGGGAAGGCTAATTGACATATTTGTTTTACAGACAGAAATGCATTTTTAGTTCAGCTTGTCTTTATTTAATGTAACGATGCTCCTATAGGGATAAGAGCAAAATTATGTATTTTAGTGTTATATAATTGAAAAAAAACCAAAACAAAACCAAACCAAAAACCCCAACCAAAACCCAGTATATAATAAGAAAATTGATCCAGAACAGCAAAAGGGAAAGTAGCAAGTTCCCGATATTGACCAAAATTTATACATAAACATACCTTTTTCCCTACCACAAATTGAATAATTTGGATTGTAATCTTTCCTATTATTTTTATTTAACAAGCTGACTGAGCGAGCCTGAGGGTCATTAGGTTCAACTCTGGGTCTCTCGCATCAAGAGCGGCAACGGTGTTAGTCCCTTACCTTCCTGCATAAGGGTTGGGGGCGGGGGGGGGGGGTGGATTATTTAACAAGCTGACTGAGCGAGCCTGAGGGTCATTAGGTTCAACTCTGGGTCTCTCGCATCAAGAGCGGCAACGGTGTTAGTCCCTTACCTTCCTGCATAAGGGTTGGGGGCGGGGGGGGGGGAAGAAACAACCAGCAAGAATACAACGGTTTCCAAATTGCACAAAATGTTTATTGTTAGTCTAGTACATTCAATATCATATTGACTAGAATACAGTAATTCAAAATATTTTTGGCGAATTGAAATTTTTTAAAAACCATTTCAAACACTCCAAAAAGCAATTCCATGAAAAATTAACTTAAAATTAAAACAAACATATTCAAGCAAGAGTTTCACTTTTGACTACAGAAAACCTTTACGTGTATTTTAGTGGTTTTAACAGTACTGCATTTAAACAAAATATATGACCTCGCAAAAAAGTGGAAAATATTAAAATAGACACAATGTTAAAAAACTGAGGCATCCAGATGTGCGAGACTGTTGTACTAGGAATTACCTGCCCGGTTGTTCCTTTTGTTCTCTTTTGGGGCAGTTAACTAGTCTGCTGTAGCGGTGCCGTTTCTCCAATCACCTGCAAACACCGCACAGCAATTCTTCCTCAATGCCTTGAATTTAAAGTTTGTCCCTCTTGTAAATTCCATATACAAATGTATATATTCTAAAATATGCGACCCACTGGCAAATCTAGGTGCAATATTAAACGGTACCTTGAAAAACTTCCCTATCTTGCTACTTATTGTTTGCAGACAGGCAATATCCAGAACAAAATCTGAAAAAGGCAACACGTTTTGGTTTTGTTTTTAAATACTGACATGAAAAACTGAGTAAATTAGAAAAAGGATAAAGTCAATCTTAATATAAGACATTCATTATATAGTGGGACAGGATACCATTATTGGACAAAGAGTATCACAATGACTCTCCTGTATCTGGTCATTTAATGCACGTGTTCTACAATCATGGCTTGCTACCACATTTGGTTTTCCTGCACAGAAAGACAGCAATACAATTAAAGACCAGTTTTACTCTGTGTAAGTCCCAGAATGGCAAGTGACACCGTACGGAGTTCTTCAAGCTCTTCTCCCCGAAAGGCTGTGCTTGCGAAGAACCAATAACCACGAATTCAAAGTGGTCAGCAATTGCTCTGTACCTGCCGCTCTGACCAGGATTTCCCAATTTAAAATTTAAATCCCTTTGAAAAATCCAAGCCTTAGTTTTACAGCACCGATACGCGTATACATCTTCTGGGGAAATGACTGACTCTCTGGTTTGGATAGGGGGATAATTAGCTGTCCACCTTCCTTAATACTGCCAACCTTTGGAAAGTCAGCTTTCACCCAAACTGCTGCCTGGCCGGGCAGCACCGAGTAGTGTTGGGAAATCTCGAGGAGAAACTCGTCTTAACCACTTCTTTGAAAGCACTTCATCTCCGTCTCGGATAAAGCCAAATTAAGGTGCTGTTTAAGTGGTGTTATAGATGAGCAGAATACTATCATGTTAAAACTCAGCAGAATCACATTTGGATTTTAGTCCGTAAAAGTGGTTATTACACCTGTAACACAACCTTTGGAAGAGGTACAACGTTTGCTTGTCAGTACAGTATGTGGAATGTAACCATTTCTTGCAAGATTTGCAACATGAGTAACTGCATAGATGACAGTTGTGTGTTTTCAGTTCAATAAATGTACTTTTCAAGTTTACAAAAAACACAAAAAGTTTCTATAAAAGTCATATTATACCAAGATAACGGGTGGTAGAAGTAGATTATTTGTCTGTGATTCATGTTTAATAAATGACTAGTGGAAAGGTGATAGAAACCTATGTCAAATCAAGGGAGTTACATTTTCGCTATTGCACTGACTTCACCATTTGAATCACTAATTTAGAAAAATTCACGTAGTTAAAAATTGTAAAATTAAACTAGAATACAAAATTTTATTTGTAAACATCAGGTAGCCAGTTCTACTAACATGGAATGGACTCGTCGTACTGCAGTACAGTATCTTGGTTATTTACAGCACTTGCCATTTGATGGGCAATTGCAGGACACATACAACATCAGTTCACAGTAATTGTGTTCAGAGAACTACCAAAGTCAGTGCAGTTTTTCTGTGCAATTTTCCAATTTCCTCAAATTCCTTAAGTCAAATAATACTGTTACAGAGGCCGAGTGCAGATTAATTTTTTTTTTTTTACATATGTATATCATAAGTGACGAATTATGTCTGCAGGACTTCTGTAAAGGTACTTCCAAATGGCATAGTAATGAACAGCAGCTGCTGTGGCCACAAATATGTGCCAGATGGCATGGGCAAACGGAATGACTCCATCGCTCTTGAAGAACACCACACCCAGACAATATATCAAGCCTCCCCATGCAACCTCCTGAAGTCCATCGGTGTTGCTCTGTCAATTAACAAGGAAAGATTAGTGGTGGGGCGTAGAGGAGGGAAAGGGTATTTTATGCACAAAATACAAAGTGTCATGTCCCCCCCCCCCAAAAAAAAGCTGGCTGTCATAACTCAGAACATCTTGGATATGAGAGATGGGCAAGTGAGAAAGCCAGTATATAAATATTTAGATCAAACTTTGTGAAATATATAATAATACATTTACATAATATGCCTCAATACAAGTAATAGCGGCATAACTCAAGAATTAAGACAAGTCTGATGTTTTGCTTCATGCTCCTTAGCAGAGCAGACAAACATGGAGAAAAAGAAAACGACGTTACTGTGCGTAAGAGTGAATTTAACACAACTCCTACTAGTTGGATGAAGCATCCAGCACGGTTTTGGTATAGCACAGCATTCATGTGGAACAGTTAAGTACTGTGACTGGCATTGCCTTGTAGAGGTGTCAGATTTATATTAGCAGCAGAGAGGGTTATTCAAAGTTATTTAAAATGTGTAACTATAAATAAATAGTCAAAGTTTTGAGGTGGACAAGATGGCGTAGGATGCTTTAGAGATGCACCAAGAAACCTTTTCTTTTTTTTTTTTAAAAAAAAAAAAAAAGGCCAACTGCTGAGAGATCAAGTATCCCAGATACCGTGCATCAGTTTGATACAGTTCAACGACTTCTCAACTTTTGAATTTTTCCCTGCTTCACTGATAAAAAGAAGCCTCCAGTAAGAGACAAAATCTTCCAGCTTTGTTGCCCCTAAGTAATTTTGAAAGGGGCAAGAATCAATTTACTTCCTCCATCTTGGTCCAGACCACAGAATCAATTGATTAGATTTTCCAGAGAGCTCTGACATACACCAAGAAAAAGGACAACGTTATCAGAAGTCCATTCCACTTTCCTAAAGAAAAAGCTTCTTTCCTAATTTGTAAGCGGGCATTAAGTAAGTTCATAAATAGTAAAATCTAGAAACATTCCTTGACAGGCTAAGGTACTTGACATCTTTATCGTTTTTACTAAAATGGAAGTAATTGAATTGTTACATCCAATATCCTTTCAGAAGTGAGGGTCTTTCAGAAGTGAAGTTCGGAGCCTAAGCTCTTTTTGTCTAGACCCTGCAGCCCAGATTCATTGAAATGCTACCTTGTTCTGTTGAATGTAAACTATAAACCCACAATATAACTGACTATATTTGGCTCTTCTGCAGAGAACATTTACAATTATCGTGGACTAAAGTTAACATCTTTTCAGAAGAAAGAGAGCTGCACTAGAACTTAAGCTAGTTATAAAAGGAAAGCTTGCGTGTTTGTAATGTTAATAGTTACATTCCTTACCATGGACGTCACTACCAGAGCAGGAGAAAATCCCATCGCTAAATAGAAAAAAAGTTCAACAATCTTATACCTAAAAAGGAACGATTTGAGTCATTTAAGGAGGTGTACAAGAGGATGAACATTTCCTTCAACAGTAAAAAAAAATGCTTTAAATTTTATGTTAGCATGGGTCCATTAAACTAGTCAAAAAGCTTTCTATGTAGATAGATAACCATTGTTTTATGACAAGAATAAAGCTAGTATTTATCTCTGCATTGTACAGTTGCAGGCACTACCTTCTTCTCTAAATACTGCCTAGATGCATTCACTTGCATTAAGTACTAGTGAGAATAAAACATTGAGACAACTTGTATTTTCTTATTTGACAAGAACCTCAGTAGCTCATCTCCAAAACAAAAGAGATGGGTCTTGCTCCCTGAGGATAAGTAATGAAAGCAGGCTCAAGACTTCAGATCTGAAACTCAAGGACTCACATCTCAAAACAAAAACAAGAAGGTAGCAGGAGTCAATATGCATCAGTATATATAAACAATATAATGCTGCAATATAATCTATACACAGTGCTACATAAATTAGGGGCGTAAGAAAGCCATCGTTTCAACCGGTTTCTTACCCTACCCACTCTCACCCCTGCTTTCTTGTAGCAAAAGTTAAAGTTTTAAAAGTGGATACTTCCCTCCCACCCCTTTAAGAGAAGACAGCAATATAGCCTAAAGACATGTTATGACAAGGTGACTACAATTATTTTCTGACAAGATGTAAATTTGCATCATTCTCATCACATATTTCCACTGTTTCAAAGCTCGTATTTCAGTGTGTGAAAGGCTGGATAGGAACACTCAGAAAGCAAGAAAGCCCCCACCTTTTAATTTCAGTTTAAGGTTAAATGCAAAGAATAATTCCTACTTTTCATGGTAGAGAAATACATAAATGGTTCCTCCAGCAGCCATCAGCCAGATAAACCAACGCATGTGAGATGCCAGAGGTCCAAGCTCACGTAGATTTAACCTGGAGGTACAAAGATTTCAAGAGACCAAAGTGATGAATGAATGGACCATACTGACACACGAGTAGTAGAACTTGATAAAAATAAATAAGTACTCAGAGCTCTAACTTAGGCATGATGGGGGAGAAGATACTTGGACATTCTATACATAGAGAAGCAGAAGGTGTGTTTGCATTGATGTGAGGGAAGCATAAACTGGGGTATGTGGAACATGAATAAATTGCTTTCTACTGTTTTCTAGTATTACTTCCTGTTCAGCAAATCCCAGGAGATTATATTATGTTGCATTTCACAATGCAGAATGTGGTCAATTGCATCTAAGAAGATTCCTACAGATTTTAGAAAGCCGCAAAGATAAACCATTCACAATGGAAAAAGCTTTAATCCTGAAGCTGCGTTTCAGATTTCTTACCATGGTGCATATGACGCCGCAATAAAGACATAGATCATCATTCTGTCACACATGTGAAAGCAATGCTCCATCGTCCTAGTAAGAGAGAGAACAAGTCACCAAGACAGATTTTGGAAAGACTTTTGTATCATCTCAGTCTCCTCACACACTTTAGAATTACTTTGGGGGAAATACCATCAGCTCCATAACCTCTTACAACCGTTTGGAAGACTGTTCAGCTGACTTCAACTTCAGGAGGTCATCAGCGAGACACGTAGGAGGTGAGCACTCCTCCATTCCTCTCCCCGTCTCCACCCCATCATGCATCCTGCTCTTTGGCAAGGAGGCAGAAAGTTGTCACATCAACTCCGCCTAATCCAGAAACTGTTACTATTTAGTGACTACTGGTTAAATCCAATTTATGGCCCAGAATTATACAGAGGTCATAATGGGGGGAAAAAACAACAACTAAAAAATACATAAATAAAAAAATCACATCTTAGTTTTGCTATTGCTGCCTTGCTCCCAAGGAGGCTTTCTGCTAGTTAACTGTGTATTGTATTATAATTCTCTTGGCAAGCTCTGTGTTCGTCAAAGTATTTGAGCGTGCCATAGTCCCAGACAGCATTCTCATTTCTGCAATGGAATTATATCCACCATGCACTTAGATTAGGTTTTTCCCATTCAACTTCTGGATTAAGAGCCACTACGGCCTAGAAATACACGTGTTTTCCTTGCGAAAAAGCAGCAGACATTAAAGTTTGTTTGTGTATGAGCTTGGCTCGCTATTTCAACAGAATCAAAGGTGTTTTTTCATGATTCAGTACAAGGTACCACTCCAGACTTCTGTAAAATCATGTTTTTAACTGAGAAACACAACAGAGAATCATCACAGAACATGAAAATAAAACATCTTATACATCTTATAGCGATACCTTAAGTGACTCTTTTTCCAAGAAACAATATGAAACACTGTGGAGACGATGAAGAGCGCACAGAGCCCCATGCCATACATCCATGCTGTTATCTTTTCCCATCGGTCATCAGAAAGCCGGTGGAGAAGGGCACTGCCCACAATCGCAGGAACAATGAGGAACTAAGAAAACAAAAGGCCATTGTTAAGTCTTTAATCGCAGCCAACGAAGTACCTCCCACAGTACAGCAACAGCAGGGCAGATAACACTGCAGTATGCCATATAAGACCATATGTACGACATGCTCCTAACAGGAGCAAGTTTTTCATTTAGGTGTATGTTGACACACAACCGTCAAAACTTCGACAACGTCTCAGACATTTAGGTTATATCCGTTTGGGCTAAATTTCTCCTCACATGGTATTAGGCTAGGTTACTAGCTCCTCTAGCCATGACACACAATCAGCCAAACAAAAGAATTTGCTAAGTCTTAGTAGTGTTTTTATTTTCACATTCTGCTTTGTGTTTTAAAAAAGTTTTGATCTTACCCTAGGCTTGGATCCAAACCACCTCTTGTGCATAGAGGCAGAGCACAGGAAAGATCAAAATAAAACTTAAATCCCAAATAAACAAACAAAACAAAATAAACTTAAATCCCAAATGAAAAAGTAAAGCATTTTGCAGAATAAAGCATAACTGCAGAAGTATGCAGTTAAGTAGAAGACGAGAATTAAGCAAAGGCTTTGCAGAACTTGGATTTTAGATATCGTAAATAAATTAGCTGCAAGCTTCTTTTATGAGTAGATTCTTAATGCATAAAGCTGATGTTCTTTTAATGCAGCGTATCCAAGTCTGTCTTCCTTACCACCTCCCTCTCAAGCAGCTTTAATTCAGGTCTTCCAAAACAACCACTGTTGGAACATCATGATGGAATTAGCATGCTCACATGAGGTATCTAAGAAGTGGGCTTCATATACATTTAAAACTACACTCCTTTCCAGAATAAATTACATCATGTACCTTTGTCTCATTCAGAAAAAAACAGGGGGGGGGCCAAAAAAGCATGTCCAACAAGTATTTAAAGAAAAGAACCTGCTGGCTGAGACATTTCTACCAGCCTCCTTCCACTAGGAAGGCGTATCTTTGTCAGCCTTCTAAGTTAAAAAGGCCGCACAAGTTCCCTTCCAGACCCTAGGTGTGTCTTAAGATGTTAATTTGTTCACTTGAATTGTAAGCAAGCTTCATAAGTTAAATACTTTGTAGTTTAACCCAAGTCTCACATGCTAAACAATAAAGCTAGGAACAAGTAATGTTTAAACAAATCTGGCAACTCTGCTTTGCATTACAGGTTTGATAGCTTAGAGTGCAAAGTTCTGGTCCAGCCTGCACTGTCTTTGTCCTTTATCTGCGTACAGACTAGAAGAAATTGAGGCTCTGACCACAGCTACAGTGCAGAAGATGCAGAGTATACCCACTGAATCTGGAAAGTAGTTGATTAATCCAGAGAGTTAAAAAAAAAAAAAAAAGAAACAAAAAACAAAAAAATGTGGCTTTTACTTCTGGCTTTTGAAGTACATCAACTGTAGCTTCATTACCATTATATTTTCTTCCTTCTTGCAAAACTTAGTACATTTATGCCAAAAGCTGTAGAGCCATGGAAATGAGAAGTATGGCATTCCTATATCCACAGCATTTGGACCAGAGGTGAACACACTTTCCGACTTTTGTAACGAGACTATGGAAGTTGACCTCATGCACTTTAGGGCCAAAAATAGTCTGCCAGTCTGGCCTCTTGTTTATCACAAACCATAAATTTCCATATACATATCCTGGATATCCCCCAAATTCAAGAAAGGTTAAAGTGTTTCACTCCTCAGGAGATTAGGCCCTCCTGTTTTCCACATATGGCATACAGTTTAAAGTGTGGCTGAAGCCCTCGAGACAGCAAGGAACTGATTAGATGCGGCAGTTGTTTCATTTAGTTTTTGCAGGAGAAGATGCCAAGCTCCAGAAATAATTTTTTTAGCTGTGTTTCTTTAAGCTGTGCAGTCATGCTGTATCCACGTTCATCATCTTCCTCCCCAATTTCTGATGCAAATTTCAGTTTTGACTATACTTGGCAGAGAACTAAAAGGTTTCGGAGAGATTACGTACCCACAAGTGCCATGAACACAAGTAACTAGGTAAAATAGCAAATCCCTACTAATTCCTTACTAAAAGCCTGGGTTTGAGCTGGTCCAAGATTCTGCCTGGAGCTCTGATTGAGACCATTTTATAGTAAGGAAGACCTCTCTGGAAACTAGATTTAGACATTACACAGAACAGCTTGCCTTTCTTGCACAGATACCCCAGCTTTTCACTAGTCTACTAAAATAAATACTTCACAAGTTAAGCTATGATGTGTCATGCTCAAATGGGCCAACACAGAGTTTGCTGCCAATCACTTTTTCCAGTAATTATTGTATATAAAGTTATAGGGTTAAAACAAATAAGCAATTCTCTTATCACCTCTTTCTTTGCACCTTCAGAATGAAGAATACAGCTACAAATGAGTACATGGATGAAGAGCTGAATTAATCTCTTTTCTGCCTTGTCCTGGCTCTGAAGAACGATTCTACTTCTCACAGGGAACAGCACTATACTAACATGAGAAGGATTTATTGTTTTTTTTCTAAGTATTCTATTTGGAAACACTTTCCCTCTGTGCCTGATATGCATCATGGGAACAGTTAGACTAAACAAGAGATGTTTTATTACTCTTTTTCTGACCAAAAATAGCTAGATTAAAGACAAAATCCAGAAGTGATACCCTGCTGTTCCAGCCAACTGGATAAAAGTTCTTTAGATACTAATGCCGTACCAGATAACGTATGATACAATGGACTTCATTATATCTAACATCCATCTTAAAAAAGAAATCTAGCACTCCAGTCAACAAAACAAGACGGATTTTCCCATGTTCATTTGAAAAAAAAATCTCTAGTGCAAGAACTGCATTTTAATCTTCAGAATGGAGAAGCAATCAATCAGTCCTTTAAAAGAAGGGGTATTTACCAAAAAAGTAGTCAAAGAATCAGAACTAATAGAATGACTGTGATTGCGCTGTGTCATTTTACAGCAATGACACAGCATTTCTAAGTTGCCAACATTCCTAGTAATAAAACTAGCTACAAGTCACACAAAGCTTTGCTTATTTCATCATGAAGTGCAACTCTTCCAAATGAGTATCGTCAAACCCACTGATTTAATGTACTATGAACAAAACCAGAACTGTGATGCTCCAATTTACTAGTTTTAGCACCTTCATTAATACTTGCTAAATCAGAAATGGGGCTGGTAGAGAGATTTACAGAACAAGAGAGTAGGCAACAGTTTCACGAAGTTTTCTAGAGAAATGACAGAACAAATTGAGAGCATGAAGTTACAAACCCCTTTCCAATAAGAAGACAGACAAAGGACTAAAATGTATTTATTTATTTACAGCTATAGGCGGGAATCTTTAAGAGGAGACTTGGGTACAATCCCCACGTGATGTATTTTGGGAAACCAACTACCACAGCCCCTACTGTCACAAATAGCAGCCACTGCAAAAAGGCTGAAGACACAAAGGAAAATGCTGAAACAGTAAGTTGTAAACCTGATCAGGCATACTTCAGGGAAATTAAACTCTCTGGTTACTAACTTAGAGCAAAGTATCTGGTACCTTCCATCTATTTGGGGTTGCCTACAATACTGGTACGTCAGTCAGTATTTTATCTGTATTCTTTCCGTATTTCTGTAGACAGTCTCTCCCATAGAGAGGTTTAAAAATCTGTTTAAAACTTTGCTTTTGTATATAACATTCACACCAAATTAAGTTATTTTCTTTCCACACGAGGCTCTGCACGTCACGTAGTCAGCACCAGTGACCTTGGATGCACAAGCCACGGTGTTATTGTTGCGACCTCATCTGCCTTTTGTTTAGAGGGAAACACTAACAGCACAAAGATGGTCCCTACACCTCCTCTTTGGAAAGGGAGGCAACGGGAAGATCAACAAAGCAGCCAAATTCACCTGTGGCACTTCAAGGGAACCATGAAGGACTGTGTCCTCTCAGGCGGCCTGCTCCAGGGGTGTAGCCCTGAAGCCAGGTACAGCGTCTCCCTACCCGAAAGTTTTCTCTCCTCAAATAAGGAGACAAGCACCGTGGAGCGGGAAGCCTGCTGGCAACTTGGGTTGCGCAATACACAGAGAGCAGAGAAACCGCTAGTATCAGTTGGGTAGAACGGAAACGTTTTCATCGTAAGAGCCCTTCTGAAATGTTCATGACACCTTCTTCCACGCTCAAATGGCCTGGTAAATGCTCCAAGCCTCATTTTTGAAATATTTATACTTCTTTCTTCTTTTTTCCATGCGCTGCACAACCCAAGACTGGAATAAAGAGACTGTAACTTATTTTAAGAATAGTTCCTCCTTTTAAGGCAGTTGGAAGAAACTTTTAGAGCAGTATAAAGCAAGCCATGCCTAAATTCTGAGGTTTTAATACAACAGGGCATATCTTTTGTCTGATAAACCTTAGTAAACTACAAACTTTCACGATGAAAGAGCCATCCCACCCTTTCTGATAAACCTTAGTAAACTACAAAGTTTCACGATGAAAGAGCCATCCCACCCTTAGATTTAGCTTACCTTACAACTCAAATTCTTACGACTCCTGCCTCTCTCATACACTGTTTCCTTCCTGTTCTTCTAAACACAGAGCGCAGTCTTTTCTGTCTCTGTATTCAACTGCTTAGCTGCCCTTCCTGTCTCTCAGTGTCTAAAGAGAAGTCAGTGCTTCATTTAAATCTTAAAAAAAAAGAAATCAAGACATTTTAAATGGCCTTACTAGTTAGAAATTTGAAGATACCTTACTATGCTACACAAAGTTAGCTTTTAAGTATTGTAACAAGAAGCTATGCATGGGATTCTGTATCCCCATTTATTAATTGTTCTGGGGTTTTTCTGAAGCAACTGCCTAAACTGACTACTGTGTATTTTTAAGTCAAAAAAACAGACGGGATACCTACTGAGTAGTGCAGCCACGCTCGTAAAATATAAGTTGACTACTTCCTGAATTATGAAAGCTTTGAAAAAATATACGGAGAACCATTGCTAAACTCTGTTTTGTAGAAATTACATCACCGTCTAATTGAAAACTCAGCCTGTAATCTAGCAGCAAAGACTCAACCACTTGACCTTCTAACATTTGGTAAAACAGTCTAACACAGAGGAGAAGCAAGCATCCCCCCCAGCTTTTTCTGTATAATCCACTGTGCTTCCCCAGATTAGATTCCTATTTCAAGGCTTTAAATTTTGATTAAAAGTTATTTATTGCATACAATTTTATTTAAGGAGTAACAACCCCTCTTTTGCACTACACTTTATTTTCTTCCGAAGAGTATGTTAACGTTGCATATCCCCAAGCTGCTAACAGTTCATGGTAGGCTTCAGCACATAGATTGGCTGGGGGGGAAGTAATTAGACAGCTTCACCAGAAACTGTAACGTACCAGAAAATACTGATGTGACATCTCGGCTGTAAACAGTTCATGGTAGGCTTCAGCACATAGATTGGCTGTTCAGAAAGTAATTAGACAGCTTCACCAGAAACTGTAACGTACCAGAAAATACTGATGTGACATCTCGGCTGTAACCTACTGCTAACAGGCAGGAATAAGACATGCCTGTTTTTCAACCAGATGAAGGCTAGAATTGCTAAGGAGTACAGCAACTTCTGCCAGATATTTTGAAATCTAACTTCTTGGCCAGAGTAAACAAGAGTTGTACAAGGATTATGAGATAAACTACATATTTGTGCTAACTAACAGAATGTTGCTTCATTCTCTAGACAAATAAGCATATATTTACATAACGCTGTACATGAGACCCTTGGCTTAAAAACATGTAAGCTTCAGTTAGCTTTTCTATACGTAAACCAAGGTGATTGTTTTTACCAGCAACACAGAGCTGCGTGCCGGTTATCTGTAAAACACACACGAAGGATCTTGAAGAACAGAGCTCTTTCTAGAACGGAAGAGTCCCATGCACTACTTTGAGCATCCATATCTATAGCTCGCTCAGACAAGAGACTGAGGACAAAGTCAAACATACTTCAGATGTTTGGAGTTAAACAAGGGATTGAGGAGAAGCACAAGCTGTTTTTATAAAAGGGCAAATGCTATCTTAAAAAACAAACACACACATTTTTAAGTCCTTTTCAAAGTGCCAGACAGCAAATTAAACTTCCCAATTAAAAAAAAAAAAAAAAAAAAGGACTGTTTTCATTATTTTGTGTATGTCGTATATTCAAATCTAGTATGGGTCTATACATCATGAAAATAAGGACAGACTAGGATTTTTAGTAGGGCTGTCAGCATTATTAGTGCCTCTTTCAAAATAGGAGGTTTCTTGAAGAATCAATTCATAGATAGGAAGTATCAGAACTAAGCCGTTCTAGCTCTTCTGGCTAATACCCACAGTCTTATGAAGCCTTCCACTTCTAACGTGAATAAATCTTTCGTATACTTCCAGTACACAATTTGCACAATACCGTATGAGCACGGTACTGGGAAATCTGCCTTGCAATACTAACTAGTATAGACCTATATTCACTTTACCATAGTCACCCTTCGACTGGGACAGAGGAAAAACCTCTAAAGACATGTAACTTACTTTGGTGAGAAGGAATCTTATGAAGCACCTGGAGGTCCTAGAGATTCCGAACAAGGACTAGTGATTACCAGCCATCTAATTAACATTACATTTTCTGGACTGTTATAGCTGAAGCTTATATAACAAAACCAGAGAGGTTGTAAATATGAATACACTTGGGCAAAGGTAAGCATTTAGCCATCCAAACCCACAAAAATTTACCAAAACATCTGGTTTTAAAAAAAAAAAAAAAAAACAGGAAATGTACTACTTACTGCATGTGTGTAACAGTTAGCAGCATGTTCATAGCAAGTGGGTTTGTAGCGGCTGTTTGCTGGAGCTGGGTGGTTCATGAACCTGTTGAATAATTAAGAGGTATTTTTAGGAAAGTTAATAAACAATCTCTTTGGAGTGTCATGAAGGAATACCTCCAACCTAGTAGTGTTAAAAATTATAAGTACAGACATGTTGAAAGCAACTGTTATTTAAATTGCAAGTTCTCCCAGATAAGTTCTCTTAACAGAAACATACGTTAAATAAATTCCTGTGACTGCCCGTCACAGTGGATGGTTAACTTTAATCAAGACTTTGCATACAGAAGTCAGACCCCCCTCTTTTCCGACAGCTTGGTCGGATGAAGAATGAACTATTTCCTATTTAAGTAATATAATATGGACTCAAATCGCTCCTGAAATACAGACTTCATTATAGCTGCCAAGGGTTACTCTTCTTTTAAGAAGTTCTTGAAAATACAGCAATATTCCAGTTCTATAACACCTCGGATTAAACCAACTTGAACATTGACTTTTCAATTCCTATAGCAAGCAGTATTTGTGTTTGGAGCGTTAGATGGCTCGATTTTTCTTTGAGGCTAATGCTATCTTCTGTCTGTAACTAAGATCCAAGCTACACAGGGATGAAAAGGAGACTTAATGGTTAACTCCGAAGAGGAAAAATTTCAAGAGGCTTACCATAGACATTCCACCTTTTTCTCTAAGAATTTTCAAACATTACCTAATAAACAAACAATCACACCAAACACAGTCTATGCAAGCCAAACGAAATATGATGAAACTTGAGAAAGTTTTGGAAGAACTTGCCAATGCAAATGTTGCATGTAACTATTCTAAAAAAACCAAACACTTGAGTTGTTTCTGTGAAACTACACAATTTAAATCTGTGTATAAAAACCTCTAAGAGACAGCACACATTTATATGCAACCAGACAGTCAAATCAAAGTTATGAACTACTCCAGCTACAGTACCGTGCATGTTCTCCCAGCACAGCCTACTGTCATACAAAAGTGATTCTCTTTCACTAATAAACTCCAGTTTACTCCAGATTATTATAAAACTATGCACTGACAATTAGTCAGGTATCCAACAGGCCAGGAACAGCTTCGCAACAAATACAGAACACATCTGTACGTTCAGAACTGAGAGCAGCTTTGTTAGCTAGATTTATATAAAGAGCTTGTTAGACAAACTTTGGTCCTCCCCCATGTCCCTCCTGGTTTAAGTCCAAACCAGTCCTATTTTTATGACATCCATAAAATATTGGCCGATCTCAAACCAGAGAAAAACAACCAACCAACCAACAAACCCAACCAGAATCTTATAGTTTGAGTAAGCAGTTCCAGATTTCTGGGATATAAGACACTTGGTTTTCTTGACTGATTTATTAAGTGATTTGTAAACAATTTTTTTCTAAACTGATATACGAAAATTTAACAGCATTGTTAAAATAACGCAGTGTCATGATCTCTCTCCAGATTGCGGCAATTTCAAAAAACAGTTTCAACTATTACTAATACAAAGGATAAGAAAAATGTGAATTTCATTCACAGACACTGAGTAGAAATGGTTGTTAGCAAATGAGTAATTCCACGGGAGTTAATACATTGTTAAAAAATGGCAATTCTTTTGTCAGTGACAAGTGACACCTTCCTCTAATCTCCAAGAGGATAATGACATTGTAGTCATATACACATGCTTGCAGAGCATTTGGAAAATGATTTTGTTGCCCAGTGAATACAGGTCTTCAACAGCTGCTGAAGACCATCTCAGCATCCCCTACAGATGGAACATTCACTTTACTCAGTTCTGCTTCCAAGTTAGGAAAACATTTAAAAATAAAAGCATCTGTTGGCTCAGTTGAGTGACCAGAATTAGACTGCCCTTGCCCAACTCCATAAATTCAAAGTCATGGGAAACCTTTCACTGATTACATCTAGAATATTATTACCTTTCTCCAAAGGCCATGGTGGTACCCTGGAAGTCTCACAAGAAGTAGGAAATAAAACAAAACCCCACAACAACTAAAGAAGCCAAAGGAATAAGCTTATCTTCAGTACTAGCTTTAGAATTTCTGTTGTTCCAAATTTCTATATAAGATATTATCATCATCTAAAACTCTATAAATCATTGAAGGTAGCCTGCTAATGGGACCTTCAATTATCCGTTAGAGGATAACTTTCAATTTTTTTTTTTTCCCTTTTCATTTATATTTATTTAGTAGAAAAGATACCGGATCTTTCTAAACCAGTCACAACAGAGCCTCGGGTAGCGTTAGATTTCAGACAGAATTATGAACAGACACTTCAGAAAAGTCCACTTATTATTAGGACCTCTTATTCTCACTAATTTAAAGACAGTGTTATTAGTAGTAAAACAGAACATAAAGACATTAACAAAACTATCCTCTCTCTGTTATCTACACAAAGGGCTGGGGTTTTTCCCCCCTTGTTTGTGCCAGCACAGGGATGATGCAAAGATTTGATCATCTGTGTGTGCAAATATTTGATCATCTGTGTGGTAACTTCAGGCTGGCAAAACAGACAAGCATCAGGTTTCGGAAGACTTCACACTTACAAAACATTTCAAACTTTTTTTTTTTTAAATAAATACTTCAATTCTGATTATTTAATTTAAAACAACAACAAAAATGGTTAGTAACACGGCTGTTGAACAGAAAGCTTTACTGGCCTCCCACAACAGCTGGAACTTGCTTTTCTTCCACCAGAGTTCTAGCAGACCACCACCGTTAGCAACACTTTACCCATCCCCTTCACCTACATGTTTTTACTAATAACACCACCATAGTATGTTTTGCCAGGAGAGGAAGAGTCAGGCTTTACCTCTACCTTAAAGAAAAGGATCTCGAAACACCTCACTATCTAACTTTGCTGTACATTTGACACACCTGCACCTCTCCTTTCTGCAAGGTATCGACTGCAACGGGCTGCAAGACCCAGGCAGCAAACGCTGGAGCATATTTGCTCACAGACAACATTCTCAGTAAAGCAAAGCCTCAGTTATTTCCCTATGCCTCTTTATAATACTGTTTATGAACGTTATCAGGAACAACTTTAGAGAAAGGATCATTTAAAAAGTGGTTGAATAGGGCAGTAATTCCAGCCAATGCTCCTCTTGAGTTTGTTTCATTTCCAGTTTGACAGTTTGTGTTTAATACCTTAAGAAACAGACCTGAAGTTTGAAAATAGCTGCTTTGGGATACTACGCTGAAGTACTCGTGAAAACCAGGAAAAATTATTTTTACACATACTGTTAAAAAAAGTCATATACTCCTGTAGTTATATGTATGTATGACATTGCAATATAAAGGCAAAAGAATTTGGTTGCAGACTTACTCACAGTCTAGAGGCAAAAACTGTTCTGTTCTTTCTTAAAGATAAATAGAGCAAGCCCACACCATCACCAACAACGGATGCTTTTTGTTTTCTGCCACATGAATATTGCAACACAGGAACATTGTTTCTCCTCCTATCTACAGGTCAAGTTTGCCTCTTCCAAAAAAGATAATTGTGAAGAATATAATCTCACCTTCCTAAAGTAGAAACTTGATATATAGCATTCAGATCCTGTTTACTCCTAAATAAAGGCTCTCTATAACACAACCATTACAGTTATTATCGAATGCAAGACAGTCTGATAAGGTCCCACTGAACTGGACTACAATTTACAGGAAACATCTTTAAGTGAAGCCTTTTGATTCTCTAACAAATCTCTAATGTATTCTTTAATAGGAACTCTAGTGAAACCAGAGTCATTTAATCAGGGGATATGCAGCATTATCTCACAAGAACGCATAAATACTTCTCCATTTAAGATACTGACAATCCAAGATCTCTAATATAAAATATTAACTCCTTCAATATCAGAATTTGAAATTTCCGAAATTAACAGACTAATAACTACCCGCAGAATGCTTTTGCACTGAACTGAGTTATGAGTTCATTTTCACAATTTAAATGCATTCTTAAAGCTCAAGAACTACCTGAGGCCAAGGAAGTCCAAGCTTTATCGTTTCAGAGCACACAAACAACCTTCTTCGATGAGCACATTCCCAATATAAGTGGAAAAGGGTATTGAGAAAGACATATGACAATTTAAAACAAGAGAGAAGAAACTCATACCCCTCCCTTTACACCACCTGAACTTTAAACACTTCAAATATTTAAAATGTTAAACCTATGGGCTAATCCATTCTTTGTGAGAGACCCCTGGTCTCAAGTTTCTGTTCGTGTCCAAGGAGTAGATGCTTTATGTTTCATAGTGATTCCAGAATTAAGAGATCATAGTATTTGGGAGAGAAAGGAGGAGGAAAACCTGAGGGTTCTTAGTGCTCTGTCTTCGCATGCAAACTCAACTTAGAAAAATAAATTATAAAATCCCAAATCTATTGCACATATTTGTATGGCATTTGCCTGGTATCACAGCAAGCCTATAACCAAAACTGCAGAAGAGAAAAGCACCTTTCAAATCTTGCCTTATTCTCGATTCCCATCTGCTGAATGAATTATTCTTTGAAGCATGAAGTAAAATGTCAGTAAAAACAGCAAGCACTGATAATAGCCTCAAAGATCCGGATTTTTAGTCTTTTCAGGAAGTACATTTCCTTTATTCAGCTCAAAAGGCCTCATACTTCCTTTTACCAGCTTAAAAGCACATTACCCCTTTTTGTATCTTTCTTTTCTTGTGCTTTCCAGCAGCAGGAGAGGCCATTTAGGCCTAATAAGCCACAAATAACAGCATATGAGAAACTGCAACAAGGTGGGGATAACTCCACAAAAACCAGCAGCAGCACACATTAAATGGGGTTACATATTTAGATACTGAAGCAATTTTTATGTTATCTAGGCTCTTTGTTTTCAAAAGGAAAAACAAACCCAAAAAAATCACAAGCAGATCAAAATAGATCAGCACTACGTTTTCACGATGACCACGTAGGTAAGATTTTGAAGAGACACGAATAGGTTTACAAAAAGCTTGCTTTCTTTGACCAAATTGGCAGCTATTTCCTCTTTATGAATTCAAGTCCATTCAGTCAAAAATAGAGCCATATTCCTCTGGACCTTCCTTCCTGGATTAGGAAATACCTAGTTGTGGTTTGTAACTGTTCACATAATATTTTCACGATGACCATGTAGGTAAGATTTTGAAGAGACATGAATAGGTTTACAAAAAGCTTGCTTTCTTTGACCAAATTGGCAGCTATTTCCTCTTTATGAATTCAAGTCCATTCAGTCAAAAATAGAGCCATATTCCTCTGGACCTTCCTTCCTGGATTAGGAAATACCTAGTTGTGGTTTGTAACTGTTCACATAATCTTTACTATCGCTGAACAACCGAGTCACAGAAATAATTCAGATCAGCACAGAAGCAGACCACTTATTTGGAAATGCCAGTGAAATCACATGCTGTGTAAAGGTTCATGTACTTACAGCACAATACTAAAGATAAAATGAAATCTGCCATACTCTGAGAGTCCATTAACAATTGTGGTATCGTACGTACATTAGGCCATGGAAAACAGTGTCTGTGCATCCCACTGACCTCCCAAAAGACTCCTCAACCTTCTGGCAAGTATGAAAGGCAAAATTTCAAGCGAAGAGTGGGGAGCGAACAGGAGTCACATCAGGTGCTGCGGCACATCTGAGCTCAGGGGCAGGGTATCAGCCAGCGTAACAGCCTAGGTGTGGGCGAGTACAGAAACCAGGTCTGACCACAGTCATATTTTTCTTTCAGTTCTCTCTCAATTTTATGTCCCTTTTAATACTTAGGCTTTGGTTTCTTGAGCGAGTTGGTGAAAAGAGAGCGGGGCAGCCCTACGGCAGTGTACCTGCTGAGGGAAGCCATCGTAGAAACCGGTCTTATCTGGGAGATGGACTGTCACTCAACTGTTACCGGCCTCGCATCTGACCTTTGAGCAATTAAGTACCTAAAGCCCACATAATATACATGTTTACCCAGGAACCTCGACCGCACCGTTACCCAGCCGAACCCCCCCCCGTGAATACGAGCAGCATCTTCAATCCGCCCTGAGAAATACCTGAACAAAGAGCACCGGCGCTCTGCCGAGGG
>NW_008796178.1:367949-391643 GCF_000699145.1 Aptenodytes forsteri
CCCAGGCCGAGCCGGGTTTCTCGGGTCGGCCTGGAAAACAACAACAACAACAACAAGAGGAGCAGCAGCAGCGACGCCGGGGGCTGAGGGCTCCCCGAGGGCCGGGGCTGCAGCTCGCCCCCCGCAGCCCTGGGAGGGGCGGCCGCGATTTAACAGCACCGAGTGACGGGAGATAGTGGTTGAATTGCCGTTGTCTCGACACGTTCCCCCAAATAAGCAGACAGATGAGGACTCGGCCATTTCAACATGCCTAATTTTTAAACTCCAGAAGCTGAAAGAGCCCTTCCGCAAGGGGTACGGCGTAGGCTGACCGAGGCGCTGGGCCGGGGGTGCCCCCCCCGGCCCCTGCACATGGGGGCCTGCCCAGCGTGGCACAGGAGAGCGCGGCACGACGCTCCTCCAGCAAAGCCGTGGCTCTGCTGTTGCATAAAGCTGCGCGTGGAATGATTTACTCCGCTCTAAATCAAGGTTAGAGTGGCTAGACTGCTCGTGATAACCTGGCTAGCTATCTTCCTAGTTCCCCCAGCTGTAAGCCGTAATCTTACCTACTTAAGCTAAACTTTTCCAAGCAAGGGTTATTTTACCTGAGCGAAGAGAGTGTGGAGCATGTTTCCATAAGATGAATGCGGTGTTGCCTTGTATAGTACAAATCGTGGCATGAGTTAGGAGAAATACTAAGTTCGATTCAAGCTTCTGTCTTCTAATATCTTGTTTACAGTGGGATTTTGAACAGTTCCAGCCCTCAACAAAAGCAATTAGTATAGGCACACCAAAGCAAACCACCGGTTTAGACAAATAAACTATATCCGGCATCAACATCTTTGATGGTAGGACAGAGACAGATGGGATCTGCTGACTGCTGCTGCCATGGTTTGTAAGTCACCTCCCCAGCCGAACGTGCCACCTCTGCCACGTAACCACCTCCACCACAGGCAGCGGAAGGAAGTGAGAGCGTCGTGACTTGGCTGGCAGTCAGGCTCACTCTGACTTTTCATGGCCCTCAGTCCCTTTTACTGACTCTTCCTCCATGCCCGGAGTGAGCAAACGATGAGGCGGTAACAGCTCTGTAAACTGCCACGGCAAGACTTGCCACTCGGTTTCTCCAGTTTCAGGATGGAATAAGCTCTTCTGGTACGAATTGCAGGCGTTGGTCTCCAACAGGGGCTTGCTGCAAGGACGGCTGGGGCTGGGCCAGAAGACCACGGCAGACAGTCGGTTGCTCAGCTTTGCTCAAAGGGGAGGGTAGAGCTTGTTGCTGGAAAGGAGAGCTCCTGAAACGCAGAGCCAAGCTAGTTCCCCGGGAAATACTTCCATTAATCTCAGTGAGGTATCACTGTTAATAAATTGGTACAATCTGTCATCTGATTTAACAGTGTCACTGCTAATAAAGTTTCATATGGCTTATGTTATCTGTTAATCCAAAAGGAGAAAAGTTTGAGGACACCGCTGAAGAACTCGGCGACACACACGGCTGCATTTGGACATCTGAAGCTTCAGCAGTATCCCAATAGCATGGCTTTATTTTGAGGTGGAACTTGTGGTGACTTGTGGCACAGCTACCTTCCTGCTCAAAACCACACACCCATCCTTGCATTCCTCTACGACTGCCCCAATAATTTGCTCTTTCAGGCTGTAAAAATATTCAGGAACGTGTGACATTACGGACACCGTGACTGGAAGGCTGGCTTCTTTGCGGTTCTGGTAAAAAAGCTGGACTGACTCCTGTAAAGTGAATCTGCCGAGACCTTCAAAGGTGCGCACAGAGGCATCGCATTTTGTCTCCATCTTCTCTCACTCCCTCTGCTCCTCTTTGACTCTTTCTTCTGTCTCTTCCCAGGCCACTCTCTTTTTCGTTTCCTTCCCCGCTGCCTTTGACATTTGATCTAGACTCTACCAGCAAATGTGTTGCAGAGAGTTTTTCTCCTCACAGTTTTCAAAGCCTGTTTTTCCACCTTTGTTCTGTGGTCACAGATCTCTCAAAAACAACAGTTGGCATAGCTTCCTGTTGCTGCAGCATCAGAGATATACAGATTCAAGATACAGTTTAAAAAAGTCACTGTTTCAAACTTGTTTATTTTGAATGAAAACGAGACCATTCAAATCGTGAAGCTTGACCGAGGGGAACCAGGTTAAGACGACCACCAATCATCGTGACAGCAGTGACGAGACTGGAAGATTTTGAACTGAATGTCTGTCTCTCTTAAGGCAACCACTAAATGGAGATACACAGATTCAAGATACAGTTTAAAAAAGTCACTGTTTCAAACTTGTTTATTTTGAATGAAAACGAGACCATTCAAATCGTGAAGCTTGACCGAGGGGAACCAGGTTAAGACGACCACCAATCATCGTGACAGCAGTGACGAGACTGGAAGATTTTGAACTGAATGTCTGTCTCTCTTAAGGCAACCACTAAATTACTCAGCACAGATATTGTTAAAGTGGTCCTGACCAATAGCATGTTTTTAGTACCAGTGACTCTTGTTGAACTCATCTCTGTAATTGCTTTTTATGAATCAGAATGCCTTAAAAAAAATCACAACAAAAGAAACCCCTTACTATGGACGATGTAACCATTAAATCTAAATCCTAAAAATTGGCCTTAAGCGTACAAAATTAAGGAAGCAAAAACCTTATTAGTTTGATTACTCTTATTTACAAAGTATGAAAGGAAAAAACCTTCAAGTACCCAATGTCCATTTGATTAAAAAATGTTCTTAAGACTAGAAATATGTCATAGTGAGCTCAGCCAGAAATGTGTTTTAATAGATGAGTCAGGGTTACAAGAAGATGGAAGAACTTTCCTTACTGAATGCATCCCTGCTGTGGGGCACTATCACATAGCGCGTTTGGAAGAAGGACCAATGTATTGCAAGTGAACAGCCAAGGGCTCGTTAATAAGAAATTTAACCTCTTATTTTTTCACTGAACAAAGAGAATTTAGTTCTGATCAGGGCTGTGAGGTATTTGTACAATGGATTGTCCAAAAATGAACTAGGCAATCCCAGTTTGCTACCTAATAGACACGCATTTGACACCTGATAACAAGGTGTTTGCATAGCAAATCTGTTACTGATTGCAATTCTTGACAATCTCAGCAGTGAAGTCATGAGTACATGAGCTGTGTGGTTTGCCCTTATTAGTTCTAGGTCAGGTTTCACCCATGCAGAATCTCCTGCCAGTCCTTCATGGGCACTATCTACTTGTCTGGGGATGGAGGAGTTTGTGCTCCTGGACTATTTATGAGCATTAAATTGACACACACAGACATAGGTAATTTCTGAATCAGACATCAAGTGCTTTTATAGGATTATGCAAATAGGGACACAAAAGTAGGGTCTGTAGTTTTCGCTGCATTGCAAAATTGTCTTGGGTTGCACAAATTTATCAAATGAATAGGCAGGACTTGCTGAAAGCTTCCTTTTCCCCACCCAAGATGAAAATTTAAGTGCCACATGAGATGTCAGTGGTGAACGAAATTCTATCAGGAGGTTATATTAATAAAACTAAACATCTCACACAAAAGCTGAGTTTCTTCTAGCCATTTGGCACGGACAAGTTCTTATTATAAGCCTGCACAATAACTAGTCACCTGATTTGTTAAACAGATAACAGAGAAGGAAACGTTCGTAAGCAGCTCCACGGTTGCCAAAACGGATGTATCTGTGACAAGACATTGCTAGTGTTCCCAGGTACTTACTTTTTGGAGCTGCCGGTGGTGACAGGCTGACTCTGGAGGCAGCAGGGCAGCGTGCTGTGGCTCAGGAAGCTCTTAGCCGATTTAATGCAGCAGGGAGGCAAGCTGAGCAGCACCGGGCCCTTAACGAGGCACGGGGAAACAAGTTTGACAGGTGAAACGCCTCTCCACTCCCAGTCTACACGGGGAGAATAAATCAAGCATTTCTGCTAAATAAGGGTGGAGAAAAACATCCTTCTGCCTTCTTTTGACTTCGTAACAAATAGAATATGAGGATCTAGCCCTCCTCTCTTAGGGGTATACGTCATAATGGAGGAGGGTGATGGTTGCACTAAGGTTTGGTTTAGAAGCTTTAGAGGTAAAGCTCTTTTCCTTCCTTAGATTTAGAGAACAAATTCTGAAGAAAACGTGGTTGTAACTGAGTGACTGCTTCATACGTGTGTGTGGCGCTGGTAGAAATACATTCTAACAAAGATCTTTGCTGGTAAAATATAACTTACTGATGCATTTTTTTTTTAAGGAAATTCTATTTCTTCTTCAAGTTTCTAATACAAAAATCAGTTTTGCAATAATGTGGACCCAGGACAGTACTAGGTCTCAGGTGAGCCCACGATAAAGCATAAAGCGAAAGAAATTCTATTTCTTCTTCAAGTTTCTAATACAAAAATCAGTTTTGCAATAATGTGGACTGTAAGACCAGGACAGTACTAGGTCTCAGGTGAGCCCACGATAAAGCGCTGCGTGCTCCACTTTGGGCACAAGCTCACGCTTAAGTGTGAGCTGTGGGGTGCTCTGGAGCGCTGGGGGGAAAGCTTGAGGTTGTGCTCCCTCCTAGCATGTCCTCAAACATGTCTCTGCAGCACAGATCAAGTGGGCAAATCAACCCAGAGCCCTTCAGAGAAGGGCTTGGGCTTTCTTAGCGTGTCCGAGGACACATGGCAGCGGAGCTACCCTGTAAAAAGTTATGCTCTGGGTCTGAACCAGGACGAGGGTCCTGCAGGCGGCATGGATGTAGCTTTTTTTTTTCTTGCTGCAAACTCACCCAGATTTCTGCTTTACCTAACAGTCTTTTCTGAGCATAGTGTAAAGGAGAAGCATCTCTTACTGAAATGCATGTCAATGGTCTTGTGAAATGAGCGCCTCTCCCTCCCTCAGCCTTCCCCCAATCTAATTATTAAGGTCATCCCACTGAAGACAGGCTTATAAATAGCTTTCCAAACACTAATGGGATTAGTTCTGGCCTGGACAACTTTTCCAGGGTGACACGGTATCTAAGAAGGGCTGGCTCCTTGGCATATACAGCCACTTGCAGTGAAAACGTTGAAACATGAACATTTACCTGATGTCACAGCGTCCTGCTGCCAGCATTAAACCTGAAACGGGATTACAGCATTACCGAGTAATATAATAGAGAAGACTTACTGCAAGTAAAACAAGTGATTTTAGAGGGATGTGCCTTGTATTAGACTAGATAATGGAATGTCAAGTTCTGCTGAAGGTTTCTCTTTTGTCAGTATTTCTGAGAAAAGTGTATTTTTCATGGCACAAACCCACAAGATTTTGTGGGGACAATAAACAGTTACCTTGGGAAATAATACAAAGGTACTTCAAGCCAACAGGAATCTTTAATATGAGAGCAATTAATGGGAAACGAGTAGTGTAGCTATAAACTCTCAGAAGAGAGTGATGTTTTAAAGTTATTTGGCTATTTAAATCATCTGTGAAGTGAGCCATTGAACCCCTTTGAAAGCAATGGCCGAATTATTAACATTTTAACATTTGGTGTGAGTCTGGAATTTTATAATAAAAATAAACCCTAAATATGTCGTAGCAAATGTAAGCTCTGATTGTTTAGAAAACTTAAACCAAAATGCAGAGAGAGAATGTATGTTGGTTGTTCACTGATTTAGGGACTTCAAATAAATGAGAGTTAAGCTCCTAAACAAGAGACAGACATAAAATTATAATTTGATTATCTATGTGACTAATGAAGTTTAATTGCAAATTCAGGAAAATAATGGAGAAACATTAATTTGCAGTCATTTGGTCTGTGTATCAAATAATAGTCCTGCCACGTGTTGCATTTCCGGTAGTAAACAACATTACATAGATTTCAAAATGCATATTGAGAAAACCAAAGAAGATCAAATTTTATATTCATCTATCTTTTCAAACAAAGGAAAATATAAAAAGGTCTTTTTTTGAAAGTTGCTAAGATCCCATGGCATACTTGGTCCTAAAAGCACAGCTTCTAATATACCAGTTGTTGAGACTGTTTCAAAAACACTGATATTTTTTCCTTTTTTGATTAGCAAACTTGGGTTCATCCGGATTCATGATGTACCTCACATGTATTTCAATCAGTAACATTTTCTAGCAGGATCACACTGATTTATTTGTTACAAAGAGAACTTTCTGCTGGAGCGAAAAATCAAATTCCTCCTTGTTGCATGTTATACATTCAACCTTCTCCTTAGATGAAGAAGTTGACACAAGGGCAGGAGGTGCTTTGTCGAACTGAGACAAGATCGCAATTTTAGAGGAGGAGGAGAGAAAGGCAGCACTTGTCAGTCTCCGTGCTGGCCTTGGACCAGCTGCACAAATTCTGAGTCATCAGATGAATCAAGTCTGTTAATGACTGCGGAGAACTTGTACTTCAAAAATATGCAGAAATATCCTGCTTTCAGGTATTGATTCTGTAGTATTTCCTTTGAGAAGCTTTAGTCATAAAGGTACCAGAATTCAAGGCTTGTTTAGAAATAACAAATGTCAGGGGGTTTTGGCTTTTAGTAATTGCACCATAAAAAAAGATGATCAGGGATTTTAACCTGCTGGTTATGGTCGAGTGGCCCTTAGCCCTTGGAATACCTATCAGTTCCTCCAACAGAAATCAGTATGTAATTTAAGCTAACAGGCAAGTGGGAGTTTATTAAAAATCCATATAAAGGTAAAATTCACTCATAAAGAGAATTTTATACAAAAGGCCAAATCAGGACAACCTGACTCGGGACCTAAGCAGCTGCCATCGTCTTCAGGTTCAGTTTGGACCGTACTGTCAAGAACCCCTGAAAAATCACAGTTCAGTTTCTTAAACCAAAGGGATAATAGAGTCATGAGATTCTGTGCTGTAGCCTGCCTTTAGGAAGTCCTAGTAGAGGACTAGAGAGTCCTCTAGTCCTAGAGAGTCCCGTAGTAGAGAATAAAGAATGACTCTAACTGTATAATAACAATATGTACTTTCAGTGTCAGCAGATCCTAGGAGACCAAGTCTCCCACCCGATCCTCCAGTTGCACTGATGGGGTCTCATTATTGTGACCTGCAAAGAAAAGCGTCACCACCAGCTGCACCCCACTCTTGGAAAAAAAAAAAGCATTAATTGTCCTCTTGCAGATGTTGGATTTTGGCATCCATGCTAAGCCTCCAAAAGTGGAGGCTTTTGAAGGTTTTTTTAGCAACGCGTTACCCATGCAGAACAAATTTGGCTGCGATATCCACACATTTTTGTCTTTTCAAAAGTAAATGAAGAATGTTCATACTTATACCAAAGCCAGAATAAACCAGTTCCATATTTAAATCCCTTTCCACCGGCAAAGCGGACCATCTTTAATCAATGTTTATGACATCAACACACAAAAACTTTTACACTCCTTTTTTCTTCCCACCATTGGGTTTTTGCTCTGTGAACGTGTCTGCCATCCATAATCACTCTTAATACCTCATTTTTGACATCACAATCAATGAAGTGAAATAAGCTGTTACTTAATGGGTCTGACATAAAATCCATTTAAGTTAACGGAAAGACTCTCATTGTTTCCTATCAGCTCTAGGTCAAGCCTAAAGTGAACAGAGGGGGTGGAATTTAGCCCGTCGTTTGTCATCTGAGAGGAAATGATTTCCACATCCCATTTGGGCTGCTTAGAGATTTTAAACGTATTTAGCAAAAGAAAACAAATTGATTTCTTGTCAGTGGTTAAATGGTTGAAACTTCACTCTGATTGGATAGTCTCCCATTTTGAGATTTTTAAGATAAGTTTGCTTGTATTATATTATTTTTTATTATTGTATTTTAGCTTAAAATGGTACCTCGTTTTTTCAATAGTTTAGAAATAAACAAATACAGGAGATAAAGATCAAGGTGAGTGGAAGTCAGCTGAATTGAAGAGGTGCCCGACTGCCCTGCGCGGGTCATGAAACACCGGCTCGCACCGGGGCTCAGCCTCACTGGCAGGGGCTGCTCGGAGCCCAGGAGCCAGGCAGCCCGTGAGCTCACTTTGCCTTTCCTGCCAGCAACGCTTGGGGCTTTCTCACAAAGCATCTTGCTGACAGCTGGTTAGTTTTATTTTTTTTAAGTTCCTTAAATACGCGTGGAAAGGGAGAAAACATCTATACTCCAATGCACAGCATTATCTCAGGTCTTCGAGGTTTTGTAAACAGACTTAGTAATAATATGAATCCATTTTTCTCTATTGCTTGCAAATGAAACTCAGAAGCAAAATGAATATTTTCTTTACTGAAGCCCAACAAACATCAGACATACTGACCCTGCCATATCTCCCAATCTAAATAACGCTTGTTAGCCTTGGAAAGAGGGGGCAGAGGGGCTGGCAGGGACAAGAGCCGGAAACTCAGAAGCAAAATGAATATTTTCTTTACTGAAGCCCAACAAACATCAGACATACTGACCCTGCCATATCTCCCAATCTAAATAACGCTTGTTAGCCTTGGAAAGAGGGGGCAGAGGGGCTGGCAGGGACAAGAGCCGGGTGATTGCTAACTTGCAATTCCCCTGATATGTTGAGAGACTTTTTTCCCAGTGTTTCTGCATAAATAACTTATGGTATTCAAGGACAAAAACGCAAACACTCTTTCTCTTGATTGTGGTATGTTATAAAGAGCAAAAGGAGTTCAGTTTCATGATGTCACTTCTGGACGATAGGAAACTCTTGGCATGTACCATTTAATTACTGGTGGACAGGCCAAGTTGCTGCGAGGTTAGAGGACTTGCAAGAGACAGTGGCATCAAGAGGTTTGATTCCAGTGCAAATTTGTCTACTCGGCTGGCAAACGAATGTTGCTGCTATTAGCAACCTTTGTGAGGCCTTGCCTCCAGCATCCAGTTAATTTTCACCCCGCCCCTGAGATAGAGTTATAAATGGTGTTATCTTTGGTAGAAGGGACAAGTTTTCAGACAGACTCTGACCTGACTTCTCTTTCTGTTGTGATGGATGAAAGTCTACAGCGTTCCAGTGATGTAACTGAGTGACTGGACTTACACCCATGAGACTCTGACCCATCGTGTAACTGCTGGAAGGCCTAAAGGGAAACAAACCTACTAATTGGGAGGTTTTTAGGAGCCAGTTGGACAGTGAGTGGATAAACAACAATCCAGAGGGGCACAGGAGTCCCTCAAGCTGTTTTTCAAGACTCGACCCTCAGACAGCAAATTCCTGTCCACCAGATTCCTGGGTCTTGAGGCTCAGCTAGCAATGCTTACAAGAAGATAAATTGGCTTAACAGAATCAACAAATAGACAATGTGCCTGATGAAGAGCTGAAATAGAGATGTCTGTGTGTACAGAGCATGGCTTTTCAGAAACTGCTTCTTCCCCAGGGCTGTCACTTCTGAGCTGCTTCTGGTTATCCAAAGAGAGGAACGGGAATCCTCACCGGGGCTTACCTTGTTCTGCTGCACTGGACATCACAGCCTTCTTATCTGTAGCTCGTGGATGAAAAATTGCAAGGCCACATTTTTGGGAATGGAACCCAGAGCCTTGGAGGAAGGCCACGCTTTCAAAATCTGTTTCCTCAGTAGCTTCCCCAGTGGCCAGGACGCAGCACTGGCAGCAGATCAAAGCCCGGGAATTCCTGTGCTGTGCTTGGACCATTCCTCCTGGCTGAGGTCACACCACTCTCCTCCTTTCTGTTTGTTTTTAGCAGGATCGATTTTATAAATTACAGGGTGAGTTACAGCCCCAGTGTGAGAGCGAGGATAGGGAAGGCATGCTGCTGCTCGCCTGTCGCGTGGCCGGCGGTACATGTCACACAGCTAACCACCGCGGTGGCATCTGCCCGTGCCCTCGGCTGGCCCCTTGCTGGCAACTGTGCCCTGCACTGCTGTTATCGACTGTACATGGCTCATTTCAAACAGCCTCACATCTGATACAAATAGGAATGTCGGTTCCTGAATTGCTACCAATTCTTTGTCATTTTACTGGAGTCTTGTAATAGTATTTTACCTAAATACTAGGTTTTTTCAACTGTGGAAAAGAACTCCAAAGCTCTTAGCTCCCTTGGCACTGGGAAAACGCTCTGCAGAGGTTTCAGTGAAAATGACAAAAGTGTGTATCAGTTTTCTAAGGCACATTTCAGTTTTTCAGTGGAAATCCAAATTCCCATATTTTGGCAGTAGAGCTGTATCGGGTACATTTGAACTAACGCTAACTATTTAAAAGATCTTTAGTGTCCTTCAAGACTAAAAGGAGGGAATCTCCTTCGAGATTCCTCAGCAGAGGACGGGTGATACTCTGGAGGAGCCCATCTCTCTCCTCTTGCTCTAGAGTTTCGGGGAGCAGAGGCCCAACCTTTGGGCAGTTACATCAATCCCATCCAAACCAAAGGGTATGCTCTGGCTCCACTTGCACGCCTGCGACGTAGAAGGTTAAAATAAACGGTTGTTAAACTACAGGCTGTGTAGTGCAACAGACGTTAGTGCTGCTTTAGTCATCAGTATATTGCTATTTAAAGATGGCTGATACTTTTAAATCTCCAGATTATTCATATTAAAAGTGTGTTTCTTTTTTGTTTGAGATTCTGTGCTGTCATGCAGACATCTCCATAATTAAATGTGTGCTTGACTCTCTGTCTCCAGTTAAGTAGACATTAATGGGGAACTACTAAAAACAACTGCCAGAAACGTTCCTGTACTTCAAAAATATTAATATCAAATTACAGTGATGATATAAGTCCGATGTGAAATCACAAAAGGAAATTAAGGCTAAATGTTTTTGGAATCATCCAAGATAGTTTGTTCAAATTGTTATTTTTATTACAGTTTTCCTACAGGCACAGCAGAGACCTGTGCTCCACCACACAAGGGGTGGTTTAAAAATAAACATTTTTAAGCACAAAATCTCTCCACCTACAGCATAAGAGGGTAGTACTAAAGTTGCAAAATTAAAGGCCTTAACATTAGGGAGCACCAGAATTAAAGTCAACTCTAGCTTAGTCTTTCTGTATATGTCTGATATGGCACAGAATTTAATGCCATAATCAAACAGTATTTTCCCTGTAGCAAAAATCACACACTGGATACTACATACACACACTACGTTCACTTTGGGAGCAGCTATTCAGTATTTCATTTTCTCTTTACTTTTCAGTATGTGGCCTAAGGTTTAACCCAAACTGGGAGGGAGAGGTCTTATAAACTGCAGTCTTGATAACCCGATCTGATCCTGGGTCATTTGCAGAACAGTCCTAATCTAACTTGTGCGCTGAATCTGCACGCTAAAATTTTTCCTGTGAATTTTTTTCTCTCTAGAAATTTTTTTCTTCATAGGGTAAGAACAGTATCTTCTGATGCAGTGACTGCAGGAGAGAGAACTGCCTGGAGCAGCCAAGTCTCATTGGGTAAATAACCACCTGCACTGGGTATGCCGTTGCTTGGGTGCTTGTGGCTAGATCCTGCGTTCACGGGGTGCAGATGGACGCTTGCGATAACTAGGTATAGATGGAATTGTACTAGTGACTGAGGATCCCAAAGGTGCCCTTTTTACAGCCACGACCCAGACCAAAGCTCTTCCCTGTGCAGGAGGATTTCCATCGTTGCAGCATCGCTCTGTCAAGACTCTTGCCTCTATTCAGTGCTACGGAGCAGGGGCTGAGCTACACGTTGCACAACCTATGAAATGACCTGGAGGTCCATAACAAAACCAAAATTGGATCAAGCCTTTTGTAACAAGTGAGCGGGACCTTAAACGGAGATGTTGTTTGTACTCATCCCTTTGCTGCTAAGGAGCAGAGAACAAATATTTGTACAACCGCCTTCACAAATCCTGTTCGCATAAACCCTCTCCCCTCCCTGCAGTAAAAAGCTGCCAAAAAGGTTGGCTCTCCATTAAACTTTGCTGCAGGTGATAAACGTGCCTGCCTCCAAAAGCAGTCCTGCACTCAACACCAAACGTGGCACGACGGGAATGAACCAGCAGTTCTGCTCAGCTTCAAGGGCAGATCCCCAGCCGGTCTCGAGAGCTGTGACTCCAGTGCAGCCAGCATAAGCCAGGGCTGCTCTCTGGACCCTTACTCTGGCTGATTAGCTGCACAGCTTTACATCCCAAATCCGGCTTTTTATACCAAAATGTAAAACCACAAACCAAGCAGTTCAGAGTCTCTGTTTCGGTCACAATTTACCCACCGCAACTAGGGTTTGATGGAGGAGGGCTGGAGAACAGCATCATGAAGACACCAGCTCTGCTCATCAGCGCTTCAGTCTTAGCATCGTGAAGGACTAATCAGCCTGTGAGGGACTGTCCCAGTCGTCTGCTACTGGTTTTGAAGCTTTGTGAGGATGGGCCCCCAGCAGGGATTCCCACTCTGACACCACACACCCCCCGCACTGTGCGCCCGGCTGCTGAAAAAGGGCTGGTCGCAGCATGGGCTATGGTGTGTCTACACCAACTGGAAATTTTTGCATGCTGGAGAGAGTTCCCAGCTTGGAGGGGAATGGGACAATGCCCATCCTTCCTGCAATGTTCACACAGAGGGGGTGGAGAAGCTGCTCTTTTTTGTTGTCAAAAATGGGCATGATAGCAGGGGACGTAGCCTGAGCTTGAGCTAAGCACGTGGGAATGCGGGCAGCCACTCTGCATGCCTGCCCCGAGGAGCTCTGCCAGCTCACCTCCAGCCCTGACCTCACGTAGCCCCTGTGATTCCAGCTCCTGAGGCCAGCTCCAAGCAGCGGCTTTGTCCTCAGCTCAGGAGAATGGTTTGTTTTGACGGCAGGGTAATTAATGTGCCTCAGCTCCATAGCTGTAAAATCCCTGGGGAGACGAGGCGTGTATAATTTTTACTGCGCCACAGCTAGGTGAGCGTAACACAATAGTCTTACTCAGGGATGACCATGCTTAGCTACCTGACTGTAAAAACTGCAGCTGTTTTCCTCATTTTATAGTGGCAAAGCTGGTATCTATTAACCATCCCACTTGGAAAAATAACACCCGGCTCTCCAGAGAGGCCACAGTCAGAAACTCAGCTATGGCAAACTTTTTTTGACACGATCAAGGAAATTGCAGTCACTTTTCTTATGCTGGGACTTCAGGCAGCATTGAAGGCGTGAGCCCTGTCTTCTGCTGCCCTGCAGGTGAGGTAGTGAAGCTCTTCTTTTTTGTTATTAAAAATGGGCTAAAACCAGCATAGGCTAAAGCCGTCCTTAATCAAAGAACGCCTTGGCTAATGGCGGGTCCTGCTCTGTGCGGAGCAATCCCGTCCTGGTGCAGCATCACTACAAGACTCCTGTTGTGATTTAAGGCCTAAGGGAATTTTATATATGCACATTCATCCTTTCATATAGCAACGTCCACGTTTACATACGGCTGCTCCATCCAGATTTTACCCTGAATTCATAAACAATAATTGCTATCTTTTCCTCCTTGGCTCTCCTTGTAGCTGAACTGTTCAGTCCTGGTTTGGGAGCGCTCAGCGCTAATGTTGGATAAATGCACTGAAGCAGCAGCAAGGAAAGGTTTAATGGCACTTCTCCCATATTTCAGTATGGTTTATTTTACGTTCGCTATGGTTTATTTTTTGTTCACTTCACCGTTATTTGTGCTAATAAACTCTGCAAATATAGAGCCATACTGTTTTTTGTGTGTATGTGATAGAATAAATTACCTTTCCTACAGATTCTCAATTATATATCGGCTTCCGTTATGTGCTGCACATTGACACGAGAAGGAAACATTTGCCATTACAACCCTTTGTAAATATGGTTCTCTTCCAAGCTTTCCGTCTTGCTACTAAATAAATATGTATGCAAGATAGCGTGATGTCAAAGACTATAACAAAAGACTATTATTTACACAACATCCAAACCTATACAAATTCCAATGTATAGTTCACACAGCAAACATTTTCTAAGACACGGAGCTGCAGTGGATCTTCTACACAGCTGTGCTCACACCACCTCCAGGACTAGAACCCAAAACCTACAGTAGAGACCAAACCTGTGTTCTTCCCGCTGAACCTTAAGCATCCAAATGAAGTGCCTCATCACCTTCAGCTTTCTCTTGGAAGAGGCAAAATCCAACTAAGATCCGAATTTCCTCTGGAGCTGCCCATCCCTCTGCCCTGACCGTGAAAGCGGAGTGGATTTCTAGTCAGGCACTCAGGTTGGTAAAAGAGAGGAGGAGTGTTTCCACAGCCATGAGCTTGGTCTTGAAATCTATGATTGACCCCAGAACACTAGTTCTGGAAGAAATCATCTCACCCAACAAAAAAGGTAAAATAAGGAAAGTTTTCAATATCCCGAAAGGCAACAAGATACCTGGCCAGTTTTGAAACTCTTTGGTAAAAAAAACCCATCCAGCTGAGTTTTTCAGCCACTGACAAATACTTTGTTTTCCTTTACAAACTCCTGCAGCCAGGGGGTACTTAGTCACAAACCATCACTCCTAGAAAAGCAGCAGTCACCTGGCCCTGAAGAAGCCGTCACATCCCAGACAGTGTGAGCACGGGACTGCAGACCGGCAGCACTTGCAGGTGCTGGGCTCTGTCTCCGTATCACCCACGGTTTAGCCCTGCATGTGGGCACGGTTCAGAGCCCACGTGGCCAAGGAACGGACCCACAGGGAGGGAATCGAGCAGCCCCAGGGACCCCTCCGTCTACCCTTGGGAAAGAGGAAAGCCCTGAAATCAGCATCTCCTGACCTCGGTCTGTTCTTACTGTCATTTCCATTTAGTGCATTGTCTTCAATTTTGCTCGTATGATTGCGCTGTCAGTTTAGTCGCAGCTCCTGGAAGCCTTGCAAAGATGTATATATATATATTGCAAGTGTGTGCGTGTTTATATATATGTATGTCTACACACACAAAGACAGGTCACCCGTGGTTTGCCACCTAGATTTGACTGCAGAACTGACAGAAAGGAAGCGAAGACGGGTGTTTTATACCAGCTGAAGAGCTGGTCTATATGTTGCAACATACCTCACGCAAAGTAAACATGGCCTTGCATCATAAACCATAGGCTGGAGCCAAGAAATAGCTCAGCTGGAGAAGTCACAGAATAAGGAGAGCACAAGCCTGTTCAGGTAAGAGAGCTCTGTATCTAAAAACATGTCCTGACATATTCGCAAGAGGAGGCTAGGTATTTTTGAAGCTGATTTTTTTTCTTGCAACTCCCCAATCCTCTGAGCTCATTAAAATGAAGACACTCTAATTTCCAGGAGTGGCCAAGAGGGAAAGGTCAAGGAAGGACTTCTTTGTAATGTCGATTCTCAGATTCTAGTGAGAACAGCAGCAGGGTTTTCATTAAAGCCACTGTCAAATGATAAATTACTGCACTGTCAAAAGAAAGTAGGACTGCTATTACCTTATATGCAAAAGGTAGTGAAAGAAAAGACCTGATGATTTATGGCTTGTGTAAAAGTCTGCCTTCTGTGATGCACGGGTCATTGTATAGGTCTGCCAGAAATGAGATCTTGGGTCAACAAAAACAAGGGTCTTGTTACCAGCAGCTGGCCCTGGCTGGGTAAGGAGCAGCCAGAACCGCTGTATCGGTAGCATTACACATCCTCTCTGCACAGGAGGTTTTGTGGGGGTTACATCCATAGGACCCCAGTTCTGAAGGTACAAAGCTACTCAGAGAAAGAGGTGCTTCGCCAGATACTAAAGTCTTCAAAAGAAGCAAAGCAGCTATTTTTGTTATTGCACCAAACCTGAAGTAATGCAAGAAAACCCTGGGAACCCAGGTTTTTCTGCTGAAATCTCTGCTGAACGGGACACTCAGTCTCTTAAGAAGGACTCAAGTTTTAAGTCCAGAGCTGTTGCTTGCCACTTTGTAGTTTGTATTTCATGGATAGACATCAGAGGAAGACAGTCTGATTAGACAAATTATTTTAGTTCAAATTGAAACAAATCATTCATCCCATCTCCACTTGAAAAACACCATCTGTCCACTATGAAGCATCCTGACTGATGACTAAGAAAAACATTGCTCAAGGCCCTCGAAAGAAAAACAAGTGAAGTGCTGTGTCTCCCAGGTGCATGCCTTAATGACATGGTTTTAGGGTGTTCATAACTTGTAACTGCCTTTGCTTCTCAGGAAGGCTTTCCTCAAATCCATGGGTTGGTCTGAGGACCAAGACACTGTCTTTTAACAGTTAATTAGCTGGAGGAATTAGTGGTCATGTTGTTGTATGAAGAGCAACAAAGGGAGTGCGAAAACGGACAGCCAGCGAGCCACTCGACCTGTAACCAGAGACGGATGGCAGAAACGCTCAGGCGGCACGTCCAGCAGCCAAATCGCATCTTGCCGCAGGCTCTGAAGCAAAATGTTAATCGTGGTTGTACCCATGCAAATTTGGACCTTGTCTCCCGTGTGGCACTTGCACTGTCACCCCTGGGTATTTCCACTGAAATCCCATTGAATTACCTCGAGTAACCTCTTGCCCACAGCGGGGAAGGGGAGAGCAGAGCACAGCCTGCTGGCTTTGGAGCCAGTCCAGGTCCACGCCCGAGTCCCAGGCAGCAGAATCTGGCCCCTGCAAATCCAAAAACCGGAGCATGGAAAGACCAATGATTTGTGGGGAGACACAAAGTGCACACGGTGGGCTGTACCTGTATCCCAGAAGATGCTTTCTGGAAAGATGACGCTTAGGACAGTAGTTGCTTTATGCAGTTGACTGTCAAATCATCTGCCCTATCCCATGAGCTTCTGGAGAAGAGAAAGAGGGTGATCCGAGGTGAAGTGAAGAATGAGAATCAAGCTGGGGTGACTTCTGTATTGAGTTCAAGATACTGTAATACAGGGTTAAAATAGAAGCACCTGCAATCTTTATACGACAACCTGTAATTATGTGCACAAAGACATATGTCTCTGCCTATGTAGGTATATGCATGCATTATACATTAATATGGGTATAACAACCAAAGAAGCTGATATAGTTGCTTTTCTTTCTATATTATCTTTTATTAGGAGATATGCTTTATGATTGTTTCAATTTTTTAAATCCATGGCAAAACATTGAAGCATTCTCTGACTTTGCCACATGCCCCTTGCAGGAGCCTGCGCCATGCCAGCAGCCAGGGCTGTACCTACAAACCTATTTCTCTCTCTGAGGTGTGGCAGCCTTGCCCTGCTCCAGTCATCTTGGGCACTTGCTGTTCCCACCCCAGATTAAAGTCACGATCAGGCACACTGCGAGTTTTAAGCCCAAAGTGCCCCTTTGAACTCAGAGCTTATCTGAGCCCCTGTTGCCTTCTGGTGGGTTATTCTGTGAGTTCGAGACGGACGTGATCTGGCTGGCAGATGTTTATCTGTTAAGATAGAAAAGCTGGTGCCCTGTAGGAGCAGAACTAATCTGGCAGGGTAACACTTCAATCAAATGAGAGTGGTAAAATGCTTCTGACACAAGAGGATGCTTTCAAGCCCTGCGCCGAACAGGATGCGGTGACAGGAAGCTGCCCCGCGCTTGCAGCATTGTTACGCACTGCACAACTCGGAGCCGTGCCGCTGGCAGCACACGTCCCAGCTGGCCCTGCTCAGGACATGCATTGCTGCAGTCCTAGCGGGGTCCAGGTGCACATCCTGCAGGGTCTGGCCTCCGAGCAAGTGCAGGTGGCTGCTGAGATCCAGCTTTCACTCCACCTCTCTGCATGGGATGGGAAGTACCTGGAGATCAAGGGGTGCCCTTTGCATGGCAGACAGGTGAGAGTGCTGCTGTACACCTGCCTGGAAAGCAAGTAATAGCAAAAAACTGGACCTGGTCCAGTCCAGGTAAGAGCAAGACTTTGCTAAGTGTAGAAGCAAAGAGAGGTGCTTCACCCGTGTGCGATGAGGGCACAGCCTGGCCTTAAGCCATTTTCCTTCATCCTTTTCATCCAGTAAGTATGCCTTGACTTCTGCTCTAAAAAAATGGAAACGATCTGGCTTCTCTAACGTCTGTTACTCCAGGTTACCCTGTGCGCTTCCCAGCAGAGAGGGCACAGACAAACAGCGGTCACAACCCGCCTCCTCCCAAGCAGCTGTTAAACAAAACAGGAAACGGCGGCCCTGCAGCGTCACCGAGCTTTGAAGCTCTGCCCTGTGGGACAGGCTTCGGTAACCTTTGGGGGGAAGCTTTAACAGGCACCGCTGAGGCCCTCCAGTGCTGGAACGTTTCTTTGCCCTCTTGCCATAAACACTGCTGCCCGCTCCTCTCGGATGCTATACGCCAGGCTGGGGGAACCTCTTTTCCATGGCACACTAACAGGGCAAATAGGCAGCAAAATAAAACCACGCATTCACCTTAAGCAGATGAAGTAAGCAAAGCATTTTCTGTTTGCAAAAGGGGAAGAGCATCGAGTCCATCTGCAAAACCATTTCCCATTAACCAGCCCATGATAGTATGTTACATCCTCCTAATGGCAATTTAACTGTCACCCCAAGAAGCAGATGGACTTTTGTAATACTGAGAACGCAAAAATCACAAGAGGAGGGAACCCCCGGGATCTGCCATATCGCAAAGCTGGCGAGACAAAGTTAGTTGGAGAGAAAGAAAACAGGTCCTTTGTCCCTTCAACTCTATAGGGGTAATAGCAGGAGAGCAGCCTGTGGCAGGTTATTTGGCCTGGGAGGACAAGACAGTTGCAAAAACATGCAGACTTGACAATGATGAGCCGTACCTTCTCCTCCAGTTATGGCTTAAAGCTCCCACTTGTCCAAGCAGTTCTCTAACCTCTACCACAACAAATTGGTAAAAACCTCCATCCTCCCAAGGAACTCAAACACCAGTCTGTTTCGTAAATACGTGTCCCAAGGATGTGGTGTTAACACTTCAAAATTATTTTTTCCATGCCAGAATGAGTTAAGGTAGGAGTCTCTGTCCTGGCTTCAAATATCCTGGCTTTCCCCTGTCTGCGTCACAACATAATTCTTTCCAGCCAGCTTTTTCCTCAGATGTTCAGAGTTAGCACTGGGATCCCTGCCAGCTCTCCTTCCCAAAACAAACACAAAGCCTCCCGATGCCAAAGATTTGCCTTCTATTCAATACCCCAGGGACAAAACACTTGGCTTCACAAGTGCTGCCCTGACTTTCAGTTCTGCAGAGGTATATAAATAAAAATGCAGCTTTATAGAGCCTTGTCTGCACTAGAGAAGACTTGATGACATGTCCCTACAAGCTGTCTCTCTCCATCAACTGTAAACAGAGCTTCAATTAATTAAGGAGGTTATTTGCCAAGTTAGTACATGTAGTTTCGGCAAGCAAAATAAGGCTTATTGTCAAATTACTTTTTCTTGGTGTAATTGTGTCTGCATCGGAGTTTTTGCTAGTAATAAAAGCACTCACCCATTATTAAACCACCCTGGTTCCAGTGTAAACCTGGTCTAAAACCAATGCTCTGAGAAGTGATAAAATGCTATTCCTGTCTCAGTAAAAAGCTTTTCTTTTCCTCTGGTGTCCCTGGGTTCACACCTTATCTGCCATTGTAACCTGCGTGCTTTGCCTGCAGGGCTGGGAATTGCAAAGCTGTTGGTGGCTGATGGGAAATGACTCAATGGAAACGTTGCCACGAGCCGTGTAGATAGCAAACCACATCCCTGCGCTGCACTGAGCATGGAACCAACTGAAATTCAGACAGATCCTTTCTCTCTGCTAAGGGACGTGTCCTTCAGGCTCAGGAAAGGTGAAGTGTGTGTCCTCTAGCAAGCCAAGGCTGCTGCTGTCTTCTCTTCTTTTGGAACGAAAACAAATAGGTTCCCTGTTTTTGAGGAAACAAGTACATGGCTTCTGTCAAGTCTGTGCTTAATATAGAATCATAGAATAGTTTGGGTTGGAAGGGACCTCTAAAGGTCATCTAGTCCAACCCCCCTGCTGTATGTTCCTAAGAGGGGAAGAACATGCAGAGAATAGGAAAGAAATCGCCTGTAATAAGCACTATTAATATGCTTCCATCAATCAGTCTTTTTTTTTGTTGGGAGGGTAGGTGGTACAGTGGCTGTACCCAATGAACGTGGCACATGCAGACATTAAATCAAGTGCTGCTGCTCACAGATCTTTTTTTCAATCCACATTTCTTATGCTTATTAGATTTGATTTATGAATGCCCAGTTTCCAGCAATAAGCTTCAGGCAACTCACATTAATCCCTCAGAACTTCAGGGGCTCTGTTGTGTCATTTGAAGAAGGCATAGGTGGAAGGATGTGCCCGATTGCTGCCTCCCCTCTCCTTTTTCTTGCAAGGTTTAGACCCAGAATTGGCCTGAATTTGTACATTTGTTTTATTTAAAAGAAGTGGTTGGGCTAAAAAGAGAACATCAACAATATTACCTAATGAAATTACATGAAAATATTGACGATTTAGGCAATATCATTAATACAGACAGAAGTGGATGCTAAGCCTATATTCTTTGCTCATGCTAAAGTCAATAGCAGTTAAGTTCAGTGTATTTTTAGGGTAATAAAGAGCTATCCTGAAGGCCCAATAAGCTTCAATACTGAAGGAGTGTGAAATGTGGGTGCTTAAACAATATGTCCAAGTCTCCTATGCACTCAGGAAGAGACACAAATATATAATCATTCATAATTAACAATATCTCTGTAGCACCGCCTGTAAAAGGAGCTCATGTTCCTTCATAACTATTAATTAAATCAAGCCAACACCCCAATTGCATAACAATTATTACTGCCATCAACATATGGAGAAACTAGGGCACACAGTTTCATTGCCCACACAGAGCATCTGCTGCAAATCTGGGAAGAGGCTGACCCATCCGCAGCCTGGGTTGAGCGATCAGATGCTGGATTCAGATGCCTTGTGACAAGTATCTGCCTCCAAAAACTGCACCCGGATTGTCACGTTAAGGTGGAAATGCCTCTTTGAAAGGTTAATGTCAAACAGCGTCATTATTAGAGAGGGAAACTAAGCAGCAGCATCTCCAAGGAAACCAGCACACACGAGAGGGAGCAAGCGAGGAAACAAAACCAGGAGTTGGAAGAGAAGCTAGAGATGGCAGCCATTCCAATTTTCCCATTCTTTATATTTCTGGTATGATTTTCTCTTGTTAAGTTAGATAGTTTTCTGCTGTGTATGTCAAAGCAATTTATTTATAAACAATTCATTTAGCTATCACTCAAGCATGAAGGACCAGATCTCTACCTCAGAGTCCTTCCAGCTGACCCAGGAGTCCACCTGCTTTCCTCCTGGGCAGCAGCAACCACCAGCAGACTCCAGCGTACGTCCCCCCCATCCTTCACACTTTCCTCGTGTGTATCCTTGCTACGGCTCTGGCTGTCATTTCATCCACCACTGAAATGCAACTATTTCGGGTACAGGCTGCAGAAGTCCCTTAGGGACATCAGCAGTACACATGCATTTGCTTTCAACACTCAGACCCTGTGTGACGGGACGGATTCAGCACAGGGAGTCAAGCACTTGGGAGACTCACAAAGTCATTTGGACTGGAGCAGGACCAGGAGACAGATCAATGCTTTGCCTATAAAAAGTACAAAGGTAGCTTATGAGACTTGGGCTTGCGGTTTTTAATCCATCTAAAAGACGGCACGCTGGACTGTAAGGCTCCCCTAAGCATGAAGTATTATTGACTCATGGCTGGAAGAACAGTATTTCCAACTAAACACCCAATATCAGTTCTTACCTCTTGGCATTCCCACCAAAGCGCCAACATTACGCAAGCTGAATAGCTGGTAACACACGGTGATGTGGTTCTAGGCAGTAAAAACTATTCTTAAGCTCTTCTTACAGCCAAGGGGGTTGACTTGGACACGTTACTGTGCTTCTATACTTAGCACTATCAGAGTATGAGCATTTGCACCATAAGAACAATGTGATAATAAAAAAAATGAGAAGGTTTATCCCTTTTCAAATGAAAAAAAAATTCACTTCATGGGAAGGAATTCTCCCTTGTGAATATGGGTTAGTCTCTCTGGACTAATCCTCTACTCATATGTAGTGGCTTATTAGGGATTTAAAAAAATCTGAAGGCTTAGACAGCATATTTACAGTGGAACAGGCTCACATGAAAGATGTATTTTCAGTGAATTTAATGATACGTTTGACTCAAATTAATGTTGGAGAAATCTAGAAATCTGTTTTTTTCCCCTGTTGTTTCTGTGAAACCCTTTAATAACGGCTTTACAGAAGCAGTAATGTAAAACTTTAAAAGGGCACTAAAGCCAACTGAAAGCGAGCCAGTGCAGACTGAATTCCTGCTTCCTGCAGAATAGCAATAAATCCTCCCACCACCACTCAGTTCCCTTCTAACCACAGAGCTACAGATTGTCAGACCGCCACGATGACCACAGCTCACTCACAGCAAGTGTCTTAAGGCTCTATGTCCACGGTTTCCCCAGTTTACCATGGCTTGTTCATTGACTTCTCCGCTCCACCCATTTTTTGTTGGAGGATATTTTATTTTGTTTTCTTTGAACCTACTGGCATTAGTTTATAGAGCGAAATTCAAGTGCAGCCCCTGTGTGCCAGTTGTGTAGTAACCCCCTTATGAACCACACAAACAAAGAAGGGAGAGAAATCTCAGTGCAGAGGGCAGAAGAGCAGAGAAAAGTAATGCGGAGCAGATACATGGAGAGAAGCACAGCGGGAACATGAGCTGCCCGACGGTGCCCCATAAGCCAAGGGCAGAATTGGGAACAGAGCGTATTTCCTAAATCCTTGTCTATCCATCCAATGCTCTCCAACTCTCATTGTTTCTGAATAAATGTTAACACAATTTTTACCAACATCATCTTCATTTGCAAATGACACCTACTTCAAAACTGTATTTCTCTGCTAGATATCCAGGCCTTAAAATACTACCTAATCCTCTAGGCAAAACACACGTCTACATAGGTACAGTTAAGATTAAGCAAGGCACAAAACCACGATCAACTGAACGGTGATGGAAGAGCCAGATACAGAGTATGTGCAAAGAGCTACATGAGTGCTGTTTTACTGTATCTGTAGATCTCGACAGCGTAACATCCCAGCGCTTCCCCCATGCTGCCAGCTCTGGACCACGGCTTGCAAGATGCTGCGGATACGTCAAAGGCAATTATCAGTCTCCGCAGAACTCCCCCGCACGGCTCGGTTTGGTATAGCCATCAAAGCCTGTTTTCAGGATGCTTTTTATACCGTGTGAACTCCAGGGAGGGACATGCATTTTACACCATAAAATTTAGGGAAAATAGCTGCACTGCTATGAGAATATCCGTGCCTGTTTTCTCACAGTGATGCAAAGGATATAACAGAGGACTACAAGCAGTCAAGGGAATACAGCTTCAAGGGTGATTTCCTGCAAGCCTGGCCTGATAAAAGCCCATTTGCGTGCATTAATCCTGCCACAGTCATTAAGTAAAGCATGGTAGCAGAGACCTCCGCAAAGCAGTAATTTCACTCACAGTGACTTAATTACTTGCAATTCTCTGTACATACCCAAGGGCTCTGTCATTGCTTTAATACACCAATATTGTTCTAGTATAGACAAAACCAAGAAATCCATTTTATTCTCATTGGGAAAGCAAAGTCCTGAGGCACTTTAGTCTCATTTTGTCCTGGTTTTGGCTGGGATAGAGTTAATTTTCTTCCTAGAAGCTGGTACAGTGCTGTGTTTTGGATTTAGCATGAGAATAATGTTGATAACACACTGATGTTTTAGTTGTTTGAATGTGTTGGTTTTGGCTGAGATAGAGTTAATTTTCTTCACAGTTGCTGGTACGGGGCTACGGTTTGGATTTGTGCTGGAAACAGTGTTGATAACACAGGGATGTTTTCATTACTGCTGAGCAG
>NW_008796178.1:392019-393890 GCF_000699145.1 Aptenodytes forsteri
GTGGCTGGGTGGTGCTTAGTTGCTGGCTGGGGTTAAACCACAGCACATCTTCTGGAAGGGGATTTTACCCACTGTTTAGAAATACTATCAGGATGAAAGTGTCATTTGCTGCTTTTACCTCCACGTTTCAGGGCAGAGTCCACCGACTCTATCACAACTGATGAATTTCCTTACAAGGGAACACTGTGCTCCTAGAGACTGCTCCCCTGCCTGCAGCACTACAGCCCAACTTCCTAAAGCTTAAGCAAGAAAACTTGACCACGCCAAAAATCAACAGCTTTGCCATTGAATTTCAAGTCTATGGTTGGTGTACACAAAAGGTTTGCTGTTGGAGAAAACTACGTATCTGGAGAATTTCAGCTACCTAAAAGTATTTATTAACATAGCCTTGCAAATCTATCTCTGCACAGATTACTTACATAAACAAACACGGTGGCAAAGATACAGCAGACATGTCATGGTATCATTATGTTATTTACATGACCTTCGTCCGAGAACTGCAGAGCTTTTCTGCTGGCATTGTGGCATTTTGTATGACATCTAACCATCAACAAAGAAAACAGCTGTGCCACACTGATATTTTGTAGCTCTTTTTAGTTCCCCCAAGGTCTCCTTAGCAAAGATTATTATTTCTGTTCCGTAACACCAAGGATCCCTTATCACCGAGAAGGCTCCTAGCATGTTAGATGATATACAAACACACAAAAAGCTTTAAAGAGCTTACAAGCTGAAGATAAGGCAGATAGGCGAGCCCAAGGAAAGATAACGCTGGCCTGTGTGGGTGACGCTGGCCATAACATACCAGCAGCTTAGTCACTGCCAAGTTTGCCAAAGCAGCTACAACTTGCTGTTAACTAACTGCACTTTTTCAGTGCTAAATAACTGAAACAAGGCATTCAACATAATTATTTCAGTATGATACGTGGCAGAGGATCATGCCACCAACTTGTGATTATAATATAATGAAATATATTGGTGGCAGAGGATCATGCCACCAACTTGTGATTTGTTACCAGTTTCATCACATCAAGGGTTTTACTCAAGCCCCCAGCTCTCAGGAGCCTTCCCTTCCAATTCTGGCTTCCTTCCAAAACCAGCCGTATCTGTAACTCACAGGGGTGCAAAGGACAGCTTGAAAACAAAGCCTGGGTTCACCCTCATGGATTTAGAAACCAAAAGAAAAACCACTAACCATTCTGGCTGCTTTTTTTAAAATACAGGTAAAGATACTCCATATCTTGAGATTTCTTTGCCAGTGCCAGGACACTCTGCCAGCTGATGCATAAATCAGCACATCTGGGGCTGCAGCACAGGCAGCCAGTTACTACCCAGCTGGAGTACAAACCATGCAATCCAGCCAGACAGCTTTGCTCAATTGTAGTTTGAATTTGCTGCAGTTTATTTCTGGAAGTGTTTAAAATGCCTGTCCTGAAGGCATTAGGACCACTGCATCCAGTGAGTCATCCACAACACCCGACATAGACAGCTGTCGTGGTTTAACCCCAGTCAGTGACCAACCCCTCCCCAGCCACTCCCTCCCTCCCTCCTTGGTGGGATGGGGGAGAGAATCAGAAGAGCAAAAGTGAGAAAACTCCTGGGTTGAGATAAGAACAGCTTAATAATTGAAATAAAATAATAATAGAAATTGTAGCGAGAAGGAAAACAACAAAAGAGAGTGGAACAAAACCCAGAAAAAACAAGTGATGCAACCGCTCTCCACGTGCCAACCGATGCCCAGCCCGTCCCCGAGCAGTGGTCACTGCCCCCTGACCAACTCCCCCCAGTTGATATACTGAGCATGACGTCCCATGGTATGGAATAGCCCTTTGGCCAGTTTGGGTCAGCTGTCCTGGCTGTGCCCCCTCCCAGCT
>NW_008796178.1:393944-398373 GCF_000699145.1 Aptenodytes forsteri
GAAAATTAACTCTATCCCAGCTGAAACCAGGACAACAGGTAATGAATCTCACCATGTTTACTAAAGCTTTCTATAGGACTCTGCGAGTACGTCACATTAAGATGATGTAAAATAGCATACAGGACAGACACAGTGTGAGTCCAGTGCTATTTTTCCCTTATAACCAGTTAAAAATCCACCAGTTAAAAAGTACCACACGCAGTAACTCAAGCACTGTCTAGACAGACACAGTAACCTGGCATTAAGCATCCCATTTTAGGATTCCAGAAAACAGATATCAGCTTTTTGCTCAATCATGAACATGCCTGGGTAGAACAAACCAACTTAAGCCATGAATTCCCTGCAGCCAAATTAGTTTTAAAAAGCTGGTTTGGCCAGCAGTGACAGAGTGTCTCTGCCAGCACAGAACGCATCAGGGACCAACTGGGCCAGTGTCTTCTCAGGTGGGTTTTGCAGCCCAGGCTGATGGGGACAGAGCAGGACCCGAGCTGGCTCTGCTTGGGAACATCTACACTTCAGTGGCTACAAGATCAACATCCCCCTTGTCTCTGTCCCTTTGTGCTTCACCCAGGACAAAAGAACCATTTCCCTCCAAACCAGGAAGACATGGAAGAAACTTGTTAGCCAAAAAGGCCTTTAGCTCATAGCTTCCAAATTATGGAAAGACTAAGAGGAGCTGATGCAGATAAAGTTAGATTTACTGGAGATACAATAACAGCCTTCATGTGGCCCAGCTGGAACACGATACAGCTGAAGGAAGGCTTGGGGGTGAGAGGCAGGGTCAGACACGTGGAGACACACATTGAAAGCCAGGACGTAGGTCACACTTGCTGCAGAGGATCAGAAATTCCTGTTTCAGTGGGGTGGACGGCAGCGATGACTCACACGTATTGCATTACTGGTAAATCTACCCCGGTTCACGCTTTCCCTTGGGCAGGAGGCATTGTACCCAGCTTTTCCAGGAAGCATATTGTATCCTGTCAGGGGATTTGTGTGGGGCAAGGGGTACTCTGCCCTGTAAGAGCAGAGCTTGTGTTCTACCTATGGAAAATAAGTGCCAAGACAGGCTTGGCACTGCCCTCTGGGGAGCTTACAGACAACATGGAAAGTATTAAATTCTGATGGGAGCAGCAGCTGGCTTCTATCAGAAAGGCACTATCTCTATCCTTTTAAAATCCTTAGCATTTCTTTTCTTACTGGAGATAAACAGCCTACCAAGGTCATTTGCGCTCTGCCGGCTGAGGAAGATGTGCCGAGGCTGCAGGGCAGCGTGGCTCAGCCCATCAGGGGTGGGATGCTTTGAACAACACTGTGTTCCTGCAAAAATAATGGTACCAAGCATGACTCAAGATTAAACCAAGGCCCTTCTTCAGTGCCTGAGTGGATAACAGCATCACTGCTTCCAACTGCCAGTGGACTGCAAGGCAGCAGCAGCGTAAATGGAAATTAGCCTCTTTATGGATGGCAGGCAGGACTGCAAGCCTATATCAATGCAGAACACAGCTGAACATAAAATGAATCCCTCAGCAATGGCACCGTATCAAATAAATCAGCATCTCAACTTACCTTGTGAACGCGTTATCCTTTTGCAAACGGAGAGTAAACATAGCAGACGAGGCAAGCTGATCGGCAGAAACCAGAGCTCCGAGGCAGGGTCCCCTTACACAACAGTAGTCCTTTTCCCCGGCAGGTCAGAGGAGTTTTCGTAGGCGGAGACAAGCCCCTTTGCCCAGCAGGTGCTGGGGGAGCCCTGCTGCATCACCACCAGCCGGATCGGAGGCTGGGTGTCTGCAGGGACCTCAGGAGCATATTCCTTGCTGGGATCCTTCCCCCTGCAGTCATAGAGCACACAGGAGATCAGGAAGACCAGAAGCAAAATAACATAACTAGCTACCAGAATGATGAGATTCAAGGTAACAGGGTCAATCTCCAAATAAAACTCCATTTGGTCCCATACTATTGAGTGCAAACCCGGAGAATGAAGTTTCATATGCACGAGTGAGCAACCGCTAACTGATCAGAATAGATGAATTGGCTTTGCGGTAAAAATACATTAATCCTCAGGTCTCCTGTAGCAATGGATTTCCCTGAACTGGATGATTAAAGCAGCTCAGTTTAATAACTTAAGCTCCTTCTTTTAATGCCACATTGCCTGCAGTGGCAGAAGCTAAATTTGAATGCTATATTGACAGGAAAACATCCCCCTTGCTCAGGAACTCTCTCTTTCCCTGATGGGCAGGTACCAAACTGGGTTTCCTCTAAGGGCATTTTGCAGAACCTCCCTTCTACAAGTAGGTTTGGGCTCGTGGGCTGAAGAAAACTGAGCTGTGTAATTAGTAAATAAATACAGAGATAAATTAGGGAGAAAGTCATTTGCAAGGTAACTTTTCTCAAAATCTAATGAGCCTGATTCTAATTTTGACTAAGACCTTTTTGCCCTGCCCTAGTGCTACAGAAGGGCTTTTAAAGTGAATTAAAGACTCTAATACCCAATTCCATAGCAGGATTACTGGGACACGTCACACCACTGTATCACACGCTGCCCAACCAGTCCTTGCACAAACCGAGCTGTAGGAGCCTGCTTCCCACAGGCTGCTCTGTCCCCTTCGAGTCTCCCGCGTACGAAAAGGTGCAACACAACTGGAGCATTTCTGTAGCCTGGGCACCACTAATTTCTTTTTCCTATGTGGACCCACTGCTTGCTAAAAAAAGGTCAAGTTTGCAATGTGGCTGTCCCCTGCCTGGGAGCAGTGCCAGGCTGCCCAGCCACAAAACCTGCAAGTACTGTTTTGCATCTTCCAGGTTTACTGATTTATCTCTGAAGCCGATGAGCAAGTAGGGACACACGTATGGCTGCCACGCGTTGCCCACACAGTGCTTGCTTGTTTCCCTAGACAACCGTGCTAGAGAGACTATCCCTCCTCCAAAAAAAAATGTGTACCACTGTATAGGATACCAGGAAGGCAGATGGGAAGGGCAGGGAGCTGATGCCAATGAGTGCCACAGACCCTACATCAGCACGCTTGCCACTTCCACGCAAAACTCCAAGGTTTTGGTCAGCATTACAGCACAGGAGGGGTTTAGGAAGAGATTAGGCTGTCCCAGCTCTTAGCACTGCCAGGGCTGTGGAAAAGGGCTTTACGTGTCAGCGGGAATCCAATCCAGCGCGTCTAGGCTATGAGTAAGAAATATGTCATGGGGCCATCCTGCTGCTGCAGACCTTGACACATGCCATTCATTTTAAGGCCAACATCATCTGCGTCCCCCGCCATCTGCCCTCATGGCTCTTTGGCTGAGAAGTAGTTTGTATCAAGAAGTAATCCCAAGCCTGGCATCGCAAGAGGCATGCTTAGCGGGGAGGAGGGAACCCCACAGCACCAAAGATGCACATTTGCGTGACCCCCATGTTGTGTGTCTGTTGCACGTCACGTGCCACCTCTGAAGCAGATCAGGCATTTGGCTGTTTGATGTAGTTTAGATGAGGCAGAGGTTTTTCAAGACAGGCTAAGGCTTTTGATTTTGCACTTCCCCTCCAAAGCAATGACAATTGGAGCTGGGATTTGGTTTCAGTGCTCGCTGGGAAGCTGAAAGTCTTTGAAAATCCCTCCCCAAAATGCCTCAGAAGCACAAGTGCCTTCGAAAGGCAATAGGGTTTATGGTCTTAAATTTCAATCATGTTCCACTACAAAAAATTAGTACCAAATACTATATAGTTCACATGTTGAGAGAGATATGGGATTTTATGTTAGTTTAAGTCTTTTAAACTAGTCCTCAAATGGCAGCCTGGATTCTGAAAACTCAGCACCATGCTTGCAAAAGAAAGTTTATGGGATTTTTCTCCCTTGCATTTATTTAGTACCAGCAAGTTTGCCAAACCTGAATTGTCGCCTTTAAAGTCCTCCACGCTAATAGCTTGGTTTCAGATTTCTGTCTAATATTGCAGCTGGGAGATACATGACATTAAGTGTTTAATTTAGATAGGCAGCGTGCCAGCTTTTAGGGGCACTTTTCAAAAGGTAAAATCAGGGACTAGGTTACTGCACCATATTCCATGTGGCTGCAGACACACTTTCTAGGAGAGAGAAAAGCCTCCACATTTCTACATCTCCACAGCTTCTTAAAACACTGCCTTAGAGTGAAAATGTATTATACTTTCAAAACACCTCCTGAAGGCTGTACCCAGGGCCCGTGTCCTGGTTTCAGCTGGGATAGAGTTAATTTTCTCCCTAGTAGCTGGTACAGTGCTGTGTTTTGGATTTAGCACAAGAATAATGTTGATAACACACTGATGTTTTCGTTGTTGCTGAGCAGTGCTTACACTAGTCAAGGACTCTTCAGCTTCCCATGCCCTGCCAGCAAGAAGCTGGGAGGGGGCAGAGCCAGGACAGCTGACCCAAACTGGCCAAAGGGCTATTCCATACCATGGGAC